>NC_133622.1:55661025-55961025 GCF_048593235.1 Sminthopsis crassicaudata
AGAGCTCTTTCTCTCTTTCTCTCTCTCTGCCTTTCTTTCTCTTTTCTTGTCTCTTTCTCTATTTTTACCTTTCTCTCCCTCTCTGTTTCTCTCTATCTCTGTCTCTACTTTTCTCTCTGTCCCACTTTCTGTCATTGCCTGTCTGTCTCCTTCTTTGTCTCTGGCTCTATCTCTCTCTTTATGTCTTTACTTTTCTCTCTCTTTCTTTGTCTGTCTGTCTCTCTCCATGTCTGTCTGTCACTACCACTTCAAAGACACGGACCTGAGATGAAGAACTTCTAATTTATAGGCCTGCCGCATAATTAGTCTCTCTCCTTTTTGTAATAATACGTTTCTTCTGTCATCATTTATATCTTTGACTCCAATGTTCTTCCTAAAATCAGAGCTCCCCTTTGAACACCAATATTCCATAGTATTTTGTGGCTATGAGTCACGGAAAAGTACTCTATCTGAAGAAGTGAAAATGACTATCATCCAGAGGGCAATGGGGAGGATGGCTTAGTGGGTTGGAAGGAGCTGCAATATCTGACAAGGAGGAACTACAGAGGAGAAGCAGGGCAAAGGAGAACATCAAATAGTGTCATATCCGTATATTTAAAGATAATCATCAAGTCGCGTTTCTGGATACTCCTAGCATCTCCTCTCCTTGCACTCAGGCAAGAATGGGTCTTAGAGATTGTTTGTCAGTGCTGGTCTGCCTCTTTTGAAGAAGATTTTTACATTCTCCTTGGGTCTCTCCAAACAAGTGCCAATCAAGGCTGGCTACTGCCCCTCATCCCAGCTTGTGACAGCTTGATTGCAGTCAGACAACACCTCCCAAATTAGTCACTGGTGTTTGAACATTTGGCCCACAGAGATTGACACTGGCTTCTCAGACTGCAGTGAGAAAATCAGATGGCAGAAAGGATTCGGGGACTGCCAAGCCTTGACAGCCGGCTTTCACTTTTTTCCCTGAAGTTCTTTGTCTTATGCTCTCTTCTCACTGAAACTGTGACACGAAGGTTATGACAAGTATGGGGAAATAACTAGTGACTTATCAATGTCTGCTGCGACTCGGGCAATGCTGGGAAGCAGCTCAGGGTGGCTGCCGTAATCAGATTCCTTTCTTTCTTGATTGCAGCCGACCAAGGGAACTGTCCATAAGTGTCACACGCTGTCCTGCTGTGGCGAAACTAGATCAGTACGTCAGCATTTTTTTCCTTCCCTGTCTCCTAGTTCTTAGTTACTTGCCACGTTATGATTTTGTTTCATTGACATTTCTGAAATTTAAGGATTTATAATCCCTGATTTTCTTGCATTCAGTTTGTAGGGTCTGTTTAGGCTTTCATTTGGATCACTTTGCCATGGTCAATATGTTGGGGATCTCGGATTTTAATCTTTGGGAACTTAGTCCTAGAGCTCTAGCAAGAATTCTCTACTTTTTTTGTGTCATGGATTTTTATGGATCCTGTCTCAGAAAAAAATGATTTTAAATGCATAAAACAAAACTTAAAGTAACAAAGTAAATCAACTATATTGAAGTGTGTGTATATTTGTGTGTGTGTATGTGTGTATAGTCTTAAAGAATTTTCCAGTGCTAAAAAATAGTAAATAACTTGCTCAAAGTCATAATGTGTATTGGAGATTTGACTTGATTCTACATTTTTTTTTGATTCCTAAGTTCAGCAGCTGTCTATTATGTCACACTGGTACTGAAAAGTATGTATTCTGAATCAGCAATACTTTTGCTACATTAATTTTATACTAATTTGGGAAATAGAACAGGATAGGAAAATGTGTCTTTTGTCCTGTCTGGACCCAAATAGTCGTAGCAACAGTTTATGAGAGAAAAGCATTTACACCAAAGTAGATTCCCATTTATTTTGGATTGCCAAATAAATTGTACTATTAATGTTTCTAAATAATGGGATATTGCTCTATCATAAGAAATGGTTAATGAGAACACAAAATTAAACCAGCTCTGAGGTATTATCTCCTATCTATCAGCTTGGCTAAGATGATAGGAAATGATACTGATGAATGTTAGAGGGGATGTGGGAAAACTGGGATACTTGAGTATTGTCGGTGGAGTTGTGAACAAATCCAGTCATGATGGAGAACAATGTGGAACTGTTCCCAAAAAGGCTATGAAACTGTGCATAACCTTTGATCCAGCAGTATCACTAATGGTCTGGTTCCCAAAGAGATTATAAAATAGAGTAAAGGACATATCTGGACATAAGTATTTGTAGCAACTTTTTTTTTTTTGTAGTGGAAATGAATCATAAATTGGGTGGATGCCCATCAATTGGGGAATGACTGAATTGCTTATGTTCTAAGGGTGTAATGTAATATTATCTTTCTATAAGAAATGATGAGTAGGCTGAATTCAGAAAACCCATTATATGAACTGATGCTAAGTGAACTGAGCAGAACCAGGAGAACATAGTACACAGTGACAGCAAGATTATGTAACGACCAACTTAATTCTTCTTAGCAATACATTTATCCATGATTTGTAATGAAAAATGCTATCTGAATCCAGAGAGAGAAATATGGAGATTGAATTCAGATTGAAACATCATGTTTTCATCTTTTTTAGTCCGTTTGCTTTCTTTTTCTTACAGGGATGCTCAATAAATACTTGTTCTTCCTTAAAATGTTCTAATCCTCTGTCTCCTTCATAAAATTCACAAAAATTCTTTAATCCAAATACTGTATACAGTATTATTTTCATTTTGAAGATTAGGAAACTGAGACACAGATAGGACTGGTGATTTGCCCAGGATTACACATTAGCAAATAATAGCAAAAAGGATTTAATGTAGAGTTTCCTAACTCTCAGACACAGGATTTAAACTGAAGTCTTTTAATTCTTTGTCAAAATTCATGAATTCTTTCCACTATATCAAACTTAGAAATTATTACTAAAAAGAAAACAATAAAATATATTTATGGAATGCTAACATGGACTATGAACAGGTTTAAAGTCACTAATTTGAACAAGCTTAAATTAATGGGGGAAATGTCCATCCAAGTGATTTTTATACATATAAGCATATGCATATATTTATGTATACATAAACATACATGTTTTTATATATGTATGCACATATGCCTACTCAGATAGATATATAAATAGATATGAATAGATAGGGGGATGAATGGATAGTATTCACCAAAGTAGTATGAAAGGATCTTGATGGCTTACATGGCACAAAACAACTTTCCCAACTTCTTTTGGGAAAAAAGGAGTCAAACTAAAAAGTAACCAAAGAACATTCTTCTCTTTGCTCTTTTTTCAACAGAGAAAGAGACAGAGAGAGAGAGACAGAGACACACAGAGACACAGAGAGAGACAGAGAAAGACAGATACAGTCCCAGTGACAGAGAGAGACAGAAATAAAGAGACAAAGACAGAGAGAGATGGAGAGACTGAGACAAAGAAAGAAGAAAGGGAAGGAAGGAGGGAGGGAAAGAGAGAGAGTATGAGGGAATGAATTATGATTTTTCTTGTATGTCTCCCACAATGCTCTTTATTCCCTTAAGATGAATATTTTTTCCTGTATATCATTATTCCTGTCAGCATGATAATAACAGTTAAGAAACAATTTGAAAAGACAACTATCCAAGGTCACCCCAATTTTATTACAAACAACATAGTTAAGTCATTTCAGTATAATTCATTAATCATTTATTAAAGTCAGGCTATTTGCATGGAACTATGCTTATACTGAATTAAAAAGAGCTACTAAAAATAACATAGACTTGCCTTCAAGGAGCTCCATGTTCTTCCTGGATGGATATCACAGGAACACTATAAGATCTGGAATCTTTGATAAGATACATGATCTCATCATTGTGATTACATTCCAGATCCTTCAACCAAATTTCCCAAGACATGGAATTGAGACATGGACACTTGATTTTCTAGTTCTCCTCTCTTCTGTATGTTCTTCAGGGGAGTGCTGTCCTTTGAAAACTGAAAAGTTACTATATATTCATTTTGATCCAGGCAGAGTACAAAAGTTCTGTCATCACCTTCTATCTTGGGAGAAAGAGAAATGTCCACAAATAACTGCAAGGTACCCTCAGAGTAAGAAACCTCAACATCACAGCTTCATTTCTTCTGGTGGGGAAAAACATCCTAGACACATAACTTGCAGATAATGTGATTATGACTTCTGAAACACACAGTTTAAATTCTATAAATATATTTCTTTCTAATTCTAGAGGAAATCTGTTTGTTTCATGTAGTGTCTTCATCATGAGAAAGAAAAATCAAAATAGATAGAAAAATATGCTATAAAATAGCTCAACATTCTGATTTTCAGGAACTTAAAACATGAAGTTTCCTGCCTTATGAATAACTTTCAGTCCCCATCTTCATGCTGACAGAAATCATGTAGCTGTGAAACCAAAAACAGGGATGTGCTGAAGCTGACTTGCACTTGCTCGTGAGAGTTGACTGAAATTTTCAGTGTGCACATTTATACCTCAGAAATCAGCAAATGTTACAATTTAAGGCTTGACTTCTTGTTTTCTTCATTGTTTCGACTTAAGAAAGTGATGAAGAAAATGTTGATACAGCATATTACACTTAAAAGTATGTCATACATCCTTTTTATTGTTTAAGACAACCAATTGCTTCAACATTTACCAGCACACCACTGCCAAAGCAGGATTTATATTTTTTAAAAATAGATTCAAATAGAGACTCTCTCTCTCTCAGCTTGTCACTGCACCTACTTTTTAAAGTGAAAATGAAAAGAAAAATACCTTTGTAATCAAAGGATTTGGGTTCATATCTTACCTCTATGAACTTAGATAAATCGCTTAATCTAATAATGTCATAATCTAAAAAATGATAGATTGAATTAGCCAGAAGCCCCTTATATTTCTTGGTTTATTATCCTTTAAATTTACATAAATTAGGAAATTCATCTAGGCCACTTTAATTTACTAGTCTACACTAGTTTTTATCATCTGCTTCTACTTTTCTCAGTGGAGATTCTGATTATTAGGTAGATCTTGCCTCCCTTTCCTGAAATCATACAGTATTTGAATGAATGTTTAATTACTCAGACTTTCTCACTGGCTGGTTATAATTGGCACTTAGAGTTCATTAAACTCACCATACCCATTACAAATAACTTATCTGAACAAAATGAATAATGAAAATAATTGGCTCATTTTAAAATAAAAAAGAACCCTATTGCTTAATAACTGACATCAATAAATATCTTGCTAAGACTGAACCAATGGGGCTGGGATTTAGCACGGAAACTTTTTAAGGTAGTTATAAAAGCAGGGTGATAGGCTTTTCAAGGTAATTTCTTTGAAGACAGCAAGTCAGTGAGTTAAATACTTTTTACAAGGACTCACAGCTAGTTAATAAAGCATTACAAGAACAAAAAGCCTTTAATTTCACTTAACCATAATGGCAGTGAGTTATGGGATCCTTTATATACAATTTATATACAATCTTTTTTTATTCAATACAACACTACAACAAGGTGGGCTTGTGCATGTGGAGAAGGTATCTCTCAAACTCAGAGACTGGAGGGATAGAAAGTTTATGAAATCTCCTTTTCACAAGCAATGTTCCCATCTACTTACCTTTGACTGGGATGTGGACCTGGGGGACTGAAATATTTGACATGTTCAACATTATGCAACATAATCCTTAATGGCTGTATTTAATTAAATAAAATTGCAGACGACTCATCGACATTTAGATGTTCATAAAGAAGCCTGTGTTTCTTTGAATGTGAATTGAGTCCCAATGTCCTCCAAGTAAAGGACTTCTACGGGACAAACATCTGTCTGCAGAAATGTGCTATAGCGTGGTAGAGATGTTTATGTTACACATTGAATTAAATTTCTACCTATATAAAAGAGGATTGTTTTGTTCATATGAATACTGATAGTTTCTGCGGTCAAGCAATATTAATACTAAGAGGCTATGGGAAAAACAGTATAGAATAGTAGACAAAGCTGGTTAGAAAAATAGAGAGAGCTGGTCTCAAAGGTAGGAAGAAACAGGTCCTTTTCATCCTATTGCTGATAAATATAGGTTATATAATTTTGGGCAAATCACTTGATCTTACAATTGCTGAACTTCATTGCTAGAAAGTCTCTCCTCACCTGGATATCCACACAAGCACATCACAGTTTTGGGTCCAAAAAATAAAATTCTCATCTTGACTCAAGGTGCTTTTTTTTTGGATTCTCATAAGAATAAAATATGTCAATAATAGCTATTTATTGTATTTGAACCTTTACAGATCAGCCACCTGACAGACTACCTCAGAAAGCAGTTCCCTACCTGGATAAAGTCACAGCTCCTGACTGTCTCTATTTTGTATATACTTATCTATGCACATGCTGTCTCCTCCAAGAATTATCAGCCTTTCAAAAGCAGAATCTGGATTACTTTTGTCTTTTTTTTTAATGTCTAATGCTTATCATAGAATCTGGACCATTGTAGGCACTTAACTAAATACTGTTGTTTTTAATTTCTTCATTGAGTTGAAAGTGTCTCCGCTGACAGAGATGGGCAACTTCTCCTTAATTGATGATGATAATGATGGAGATCATAGTGAATAGAGATCTATGCTTTTAAATATTTTTCTTAAGCTGTTTAAATTGTACATAACAAACACCTGCCTATGTGAAATGATTTAGAAAGGTGTTAAGCCACAACTTGGAGCTACTGGATGATAACTGTTGGCTCCACAGACAAGTTTGCAAACAAGTTACAATATGGCCATGTATACTTTTAGAAGTATGTATTATTTTAAAATTTTGCTTCTTTAAATCCTATGTGCATTTTATTTTAGAATTAGAAAATCTTGAATTTTTGCTAGATATTTGCATTGTAACACTTTTATCCCCTGTCTCATGATCTCCTATGCATGGGCACATGGCACCTATATTCATTCTTTAATTTTACTTGTCTTTCCTTGGCTTTCTTTTTTTTTTTTTTTGTTTAAAATTCTACTTGACTTACATTTACTCATCCAGTGACAGCATACTTCAACATATTTTTCATTGTTTACTGACTCATTGACTCAACTGAGATGCAGAGTGTCAGTGAACCGAATGTGGGATTACACACATAAGGTTGGCAAGCAAGGCACAGGAATAATCCTAAGCATATGGAAGGTCCATTTTGCATTTTCTAAGGGAGGAAACTGAAGTAGCCTGATCCATATTCATGGGTTCCCTATTGTTTCTATTTTCTCCAGTGTTGTGGAGGCTAGAAGACAAATACTGATCAAAGGCAGGATCAAAAAAAGCCCTGACTGATTCTGGATTCAGGAAAAAAAGGAAATGAGGGCTCATTGGAATATGTGTTTATCAAACTTTATTCATGTCTATCAGGGTCTCTTTTAAGTATTCAACCTTCAGATATGGGGAAAAGGATATAGGAGAAAAAAATGAGTCCTTTATTTTAGAAATCAATATAGATTACATATAAAGAGAACCTAAGTGTGTCTTTGATCTTATCAATGTCAATATCCCTCCAAAGATTTAGATCATAATCCTATACTCTTGCCTATTTTTTGGAATCTTGTCCATGTTCTCCTATAAAATATATGGTAGATGTCCAAACAAGACATTGGGTTCTTCTACCTTTCATGTTTTTTCTTGAGTTTCTTTGGAATCTAGTCTGGTAAATAGGTTCTGTATTGATTGCTCTTCATTCTTATCGCATGACCTTCATGCATTCTTTTTTTGGGGGGAGGGGATCATTATCTTTTGGGTGACATCTTTTACTCTGCTTTTTCTTTGTAGGATAAAAATGAAAAATGAGTGAAGCTTCAGTGCAATTTAAAATATAGTAAATTTTGCATGGGCCAAGAATGCATTAACATCAACATAGGAAGCATTTGTAGGACAAATGTAAAACTGTGAATTTGGACTAGGTATGTGCAAGACTATAGAAATTGCCGAAAATAATGACTAAATTGGGACATCTGGGAGTGATGACTGAGTAACATTTAAAAAGAAGCTGGGAAGGTATAGAAGCCAGAGAATTTGTGAAATCATTTCTGAAGAAAGATGGTAAATAAAAGTCTCTTTATTTCTGTGTATAGAATCAACACACATCCCATGGCTTTCATGATCTTAAGAGAAAGTTGATTTGCTGCTTGAGGGTTGAACTACAGTGAAGGAAGAAATCTGGGCGTCAGTGAAGCAATCTCCCCTGGAGATATGATTTTTTTTTTGAGATGGTGGGGTTTCATGAAGATTCCACAAGGTGAGAAAGAACCTGAGGATATTTAATGCTAGAGCTATGATTTATATTGACCACATATACCCTTTAGATATTCTTCATTACTAGAATAACTTAGTTTTGCCTTCTTAACACTGAGACACCAAATAGAAGTAGGAGATTGCATGCTAGGCTTATTTAGGGAATGTTTTGTAGCTAACTATTTTAAAGAAAACTTAGTAAATATCTTTGCTTAGAGATAATTGGGTCTACTAGCAATCTGTCAATGGAAGTACACTGCTAAAGCTGGTGAATAATATATTATTAGAAATGCGTCCCCAAAGGGAATCCCTAGAATCTGAGAGTAGCAGCTGTTCTCTGGGGATGCAACCCATGAGTATGAAGGCAAGTTGGTGGAATATCACAGTGGATGGTGTTATAGAAGCACATGCAAATTGGAGTATTAGACAAATTAATTAATATCAATCTCTATAAAACTGGAACAACGCCAAATCACTAGTAAGAACCATACTTAAGTATGCATAACTCTGAAAGGTAAGTATAAATGCCAAAAATAATGTAATTCTTACATTAAATAGTAATTGCAAAATGGTCTTTTCCTTCAGTTGTAATTGAATTATGTATCCCTCGAAATATTTTAGACTTTTATCCATTTTTAAATTTAAAATTTAAATATTATTTTAAGGATGAGATAAAGACATGGAGAGAAGGTTATGAAGAAAAGGACAGATTTAGTGTTAAAAACTGATACTCCTGACTGCTAGTTCAATAAATCATACTGTCTGCTCACCACATCCTGAAGCAGAAAAAAGAAATGAATGGGAATCTCAAACTGACTCTGCTGGTTGTAATGCTGTTCAGTGTTTTTATATCTGAGTCTTCATGACTTTTCTTGACAAAGACACTGGAGTGGTTTGCCATTTCCCTCCCCAACTCATTTCACAGATGAAGGCTAAGTGATTTGCCCAGGATTACCCAGCTAGTAAGTATGTAGGGCCAGCCACTGTGCTACCTGGGTGCCCCTAAATCATCCATACATTATTTTAATGTTCAGAATGCTATCAATCAATTACAGCGGCTATAAGTCATCATGATCAAGTTTAATGAATCCTTAGGATAAGAGTTCCTTCCAACTATTAAACTAAACTCATTATTACGTTTAGTCCCATCACACGTCATTCCAGAAATATGGAAATGATTTTCATATGTATATAAAGATGTTCTTGATTCACTTCAACCAAAAAACTAGGTTCATCTATAGGAGTTCCCAAATTCAGTGATTTGATGGATATGTGATTACATCAGTGACTTGTAGATTCCCAATTCACACATTTCTTATCCAAAGGGATCCTTTCCCACATCTTCACATTCATTACCTGCTGAGCCCCCAAGCAATGTTCCAGAACCCATTCTCTAGGGTTTTTAACATTATGTGGATACTGGTGTCTCACTATTTTTGTTTGATATATCTTTTGAATCCGTGAATATTAATAAAAAGGAATGTCCTCATAAAGTTGTATGTATACAACTTAAAAAGATTCTTATTCTCTTTCATGTATATATATATATATATACATATATATATATATATATATTTAAATCTAAGTTTGTAAAGGGGAAAAAGGTGGGGATAAAGTATGAGTGTATACCTGTATGTGGGTTCATGCTTGTGTTAGTGTCTGTATTTTTGTGTCCATGTCTGTATGGAGAGGCAGATTGTTGGTGCCAGAAATAGTTCGTCGCTATGTGTCCCTGGGTAAGTAAAAACTCTTTTTCTCTAATTTTCTTTAATTGTGAAATGAACTGAAGAAGGAAATGACAAAATACTCTAATGTCTTTGCCAATAAAACTGCAAGTAGTCACAGAGTCAAACACGACTGGAATCTACATGAAGAGGAGTGGATATCTATGAATTCCATGGGTGTGTGTGTGTGTGTGTGTGTGTGTGTGTGTGTGTGTGTGTTCTCTAATTGCAGCATTTTGGACACATTCATATTTAATCATAATTACAAACTGCTTGCCTCATGTTTCTGAACCCAAACTATCCAAATGGCTGTTTATTACAAACATGTCTATTTACCACTTAGGATGCTTAGCTTCCAGTCTAGATACTTGTTAAAAATATTCTTATCTCAGCCCAATACGTGAAAGAGTGATTAATAATCTTGCTGACTAAAATAGTCTATGCATTGGGGCTCAAGTCTTCACCTTCCAGTGACTACATACTAACTAGTCAACATTGTACAGTCTTAGAATAATTGGGAAAGCCTTAACTTGTAGGTAAATTTTTGATGTAGCCTTTCCTAGAAAACCTATCTAATGGTCACTTTTAAGTCACTGGACAAAAAGCAGAAGCTCTGGGGACCCAAGTTCCAAGTGTATGAGCTCTATGAGCAACCACCATGTCTTTCACAGGTGTTGGTGGGAGGATAGCTGCCTTAACTTCCTTGTAGAAAGTAGAAGGATTTCATAGAGTCATATGCTCTGCAGAAGAAAAGAAGGGTAAGTCTACTGACTCCATTTCCTCTTCTATAAAATGGAGACAGTCATTAACATCAATAGTATCTTATATTATTTTTGTTCTGAGAGACTCAAATGAGACAATATATGCAATATTCCTTGAGCTTTACATTTTCTCCTATTTCAACATGCCAACTAACTGATATTTAGCAAGTTAGTGTTCTTCTGAAAATATAACATTTTTCAGAACGTTATAGTAAGCCATTCATTATAAATCATTTAATGCTTATATCTCACTAAATGTGAGAAATATATGCTGTTAGTCACACAGCTTTTATATATAAGCAATAGGTTTGAACTCACTGTATTTGACCTAATATTATTAGCTGCATTTAAAAGTGGATATTCTTCCCACATGCTCCAAACAGCATCCTATTTTCCACTTCTGTGCCTCTGCAAAAATGGCAAGAAATTCTTGTGCTCACCTTCAACTGTTAGATACTTTTATTAATTTAGAAACTTTCATTAACTTCCTTTGAGCTTCAACTAAGGTAGTACCAACTAGAGGAACACTTTCTGAATCTGTCTACCCTATACCTACCAATAAGGTTTTTGTCCTGCCTTCCTCAAATTGTTTAGTATTTCGGTGTCAGTAGTGTTTCCTCAAATGGAATGTTAAGTTCCTTGAGTATGGGGAACTCATCTTTTTCTTTCATCTTTATGTCCTTTGGGTTAAGTAAATGATAGCTATTTTCATTGATGGGTAAATGAATAATCCCCCTTAAAGCTAATTCAAGCATGTTTAGTTTGCAAAATGCCATTAGTGCTTCTAAAAAATAGAAAATTTTGGGGGGGACATAAGGCCTTGGAAGCAACATCAGATTGCAGTTCCAATGAGCTTGTCAACTTAATGTGGGCAACTCTTCAATGTTTAATTAATTATTTTACTGATAAACTACATGAGTGAAATTATGCTGTTTCAAGGGTTTTAAAATAATAAAATTGTTGAAATATTATTCCCTTCCTTTCCAAATATTTGAATCCCGTGAATTTGCACATTAAAAGAGCATAACAATGTCATTTATTGTCCCCATTTTTAACCATCTGTCAAATCCACATGGTGTGTGCTCAAAAATTTTTCTTCTCTTACCTTAAATTTATATCAATATATTAAGGAAAATGTTACTGTTCCCAACCTCTTCTTAACGTAGCTAATAATATTAGGTCAAATACAGTGGGTTCAAATCCTACTGCTGATACATAATAGCTGAGTGACCACTAGCACATCATATAACCTGTCATTGTCCCAGGAAACTTTGTTAAATGATCAGTTAGAGAGAAATTACTCATTGTTCTATATAGCAAGAGTTTATATTCCTGGAATTCTCTCCATAGATGGAAGAATATCAGGACTGAAAAGAAAAGGCAAAAAATAGATCACATATTTTATTTATGGGGATATTCATATTTTAAAAGAATGATATGGTTTGATTATAACAATTCAGTGAGTAGAGAAAAGTCTAATAACAGAATATGTTCCTAGGCACAGAATTAAGGAAAACACTAAAGGATTTATTTGAACCCTTTAAGATTTTTTATGAGGCATGAATAAGAAATTTAGAATATTTCCCCAAATTGACAAGTCATTGCTAAACCCGTTAACTTATGGGCTGGGGGAAGGAGAGAAATTTCTTTTTTCCTTGAAATTGTTTTGCCTGTCACTCTGTGCTTAAGATGCTTCTAAGCAGCTTATTAGTAGCCAGTATGAGAACTGAGCTAATTAAGCAAGATGTCTTTAAAACTCTTATGTCTGATGACTTGCTATCACTGTCAATTCATTTGCTGAAATTTATATCATCCTAATGAAATGTGTTCAGATAAGAAATGACATTAATGCCATTGGTTTAAAGATGTTTTCATTCTTTAGTTAGAATACTTTAACAGCCTAAACCCTATTTATTTAAGTTAAACTTGTTACTGAGAGGTCCTCATAATTAATTTGGAGTGCCTTTCATAGCGCCAATAAAATGTTATAAATCTCTTAAGAAACTATTGGAGGGGGAAACAGGTGGTGCAGTGGATAGAGCACCAGCCTTGAATTCAGGAAGACCCCAGTTCAAATCTGGTCTCAGACACTTAATACTTCCTAATTGTGTGACCCTGGGCAAGTCATTTAACCCCAGCCTCAGGGAAAAAAAAAAAAAAAAAAAGAAACTATTGGAATTTTTTTCCATGTTTCCTATAAGTTACCCTTCTTCGACTGAACAACATTGGGTTTATAATGGTAACATATTTCCAGTGTTCAAATGGTATTTGTGTCTTAGGGATGGTGGGGCTTTATATTCCTAAATTATAGAATCCCTGAATGAAGCAATTAGGAAATATACTAGTTCCTTATATAATTATTTCCTCTCATTAGCCCTTGAGTGGGAAGGGAAAGAAATATTTATTTATTTAATATCATAATGACACCATAATAATAATATAACAGATCATCAGTATAAAACAATAGTGGAAGTGTATAATCATGTTGTTCTGCACCTCCCTCCCCCCTTTCTGGAATCGTCAATTAATGGATAAGACGATGACCAACTTTGTTTGAAACATGAACTGATGCTAAGTAAAATGAGCAGAACCAGGAGATCATCTGTACACGGCGACAGCAAGATTATACAATGATCAATTCTGATGGACGTGACTCTCATCAGCAATGAGATGATTCAGGCCAGTTCTGATGGTCATGTGATGGAGAGATGGGCCCAGAGAGGGCCATGGGGACTGAGTGTGGATCAAAACATAGTATTTCACTTTTGTGTTGTTGTTTGTTTGCATTTTGTTTTCTTTCTTTTTTTTTTCCCTTTTTGATGTGTTTTTCTTGTGTAGCATGATATTTGTGGAAATATGTATAAAGGAAATATACATGTTTAACATATATTGGATAATTTGCTGAGGGGGGAGAGGGCAAGGAAAGGGAGGGAAAATAACTAGAACACAGGGTTTTGTAGGGGTGAATGTTGAAAATTATCCATGTATATATTTTTTAAATGAAAGGCTATAATTTAAAAACAAAGAAAGTTAAATTCTATTACCTTAAATACAAGGTTTTGAATATTAGCATAGCATTGTATGGATAAGAATAATGTTAAGATTTTGGCTATTTTTAAAGTTGTAACATAGGCAACAGCAGTGATTGATAGACTCTTTTTTAAAGGGCAGTGCCACACTGAAACCAGAGACTAGGGAAATCATATTTGTCACGAACTTAGTCCTGCCAGAGTTGATGATCGCTGACAATTTGCCCTATTCATAGGGCTGTCTTTAAAAGCAAGCTAATATAAAACTCCAGTTGTGATTGATGTTTTCCCATTTATTGTTTTCAAAGTTTGCATCCTTTTGGTTATAAGTAATCTCATGTTATTTTTAATACTAGAGATTAGAATAGTTTTTCATTTTATTTTAGCTTTCTAGAAAGAATTCCTCTGCTGGGAGTTTAGGGACAGGTCTATCAGTACCAGTGATTATGAGAGTAATTTTTAAAAATGTTACTATCAAGTCTGCATGCCCTCTAGCTATGTGAATGAATTTTAAGGTAGTTGTTCTTTCTTATGTGGGGATTTGATTGCTAATGCCTCACATAGGAGAATGCAAGCTATTTGAGATGAAATATTATTTCATGTTGGTTTTCTGTCTCCAGCACTGGACAGAGTACTTTGCACATAGCAGAAACTTCAAAATGCTCATTGTATTGGTTTGAATCAACCTAAACTAGAATTGTGAAAAATATAAAACTAATAAAAAATTGGTAATTTGAAATAATTATGTGTAACTACATAAAGATAACCCTCACAAAAATGTTTATTTTGACTAAAGAACTGAACACACAAAGAAAAAAAAAAAACAACCACAATCTTTATTCAATTGGAAAGCTACCAAAAATTTAAATAGGGTCAAGATTAGATGAACATTGTTAGGGATGATATAAAGCTTAATTTTTTGCATCATGCAGAAAATTAATGGGGTTATTAATTTTTTCAAATGTATGGAAGGTAGGAAACAGATAATTTGCTATTTATCCCACTTATTTATGTCTTTCTTTCCTTTCTTTCCTTCCTTCCTTCCTTCCTTCCTTCCTTCCTTCCTTCCTTCCTTCCTTCCTTCCTTCCTTCCTTCCTTCCTTCCTTCCTTCCTTTCTTCCTTCCTTCCTTCCTTCCCTTCCTTTCCTCCCTTCCCCCCTTCTCTCTGTCTCTCTTCTCTGTCTCTCTCTGATTGAATGGACAAGAAATTTTGCTATATAAACTTCCTTTATTGTTGTAACTGTAGCAATATTTGAATCTAGTTACCAACATACTTTTTACTACTTAAGCAGCTAGATGGTGGAGTGGACAGGGTGATGGTCCTGAAGTCAGGTACACAGTTTAAATGCAGTTTCATGAACTTACTTGTTGTGTGGCTTTGGGTAAATCACTTTAACCTTGGTTTGCCTTAATTTCTTCAACTGTAAAATGGGGCTAATAATATCACCTACTTCTTTAAGTTGTTTTGAGAATGAGAGGACATAATATTTGTAAAACACTTAGCAACTAGACGTCACAATGAGGGAGAGCTAGCCAACCAGCTTAATAGATGATTTGAAAAGTAATATGCATCAACTGAGTTCATCATCTGTTATCAGAATTATTGATGTGTGTTTGTATTTAATCAGCAGATTTTACTCTTGTCATCCAAAAAGAGTAAATGGATGAGTGAGAGAAAAACTGCTCTATGCTATTGATATTTTAAGTAGAATTTAATTCTACTTAAACATTAAATTCTACTATAAGTAGAGGTAAGTATAGAAGAGATTGTTGATTTTTTAGCAGAATTATTTATATATACACCAAAGGCATTCTTGATGAAAACTTTGAGGAACATAGTCAGGTTTTTAAAAAGATTATGAAGGAAAGAAAACATCCTAATTGGTATATCATTAAATGAAATATTGAGGGGGAAAAATGATATACCATATAATAGTAATTTCTTAGTCACTAAAAAGAATCTTATTTGATCAAAAGTAATCTTAAAGATTTTCCTAGAATGTGCTTTTGCATATTCATGGATTAAATTTATAAAAACAAAACTTTAACATATAAATTGGAGATGAGTATAGTCAATAACATGCCAAATCACAGAACATTAGAACTTTGTATGTCATGTACCATGCTCTGTTCCAGAACAAGCATTTCACATACAGAATTACCAATAAATGGTCACCCAGATTTTCCTGGAACATTAATAAATATTTATACAAACTGAGGGAAAAACATGAAAGAAAAAAGATGTATTATTCAGATTATGACATACAATTGAATGAACTGAGTTCATCTGATGATACATACATCAAAGATATCATAGCTGAAACAAAAATTGAGTTAGATAAGAAGATATAAGATTGGATTACATTTAGAAAGTCACATCTACCTTTAAAGGACCCAAATGCTAAGTGCCACCAAGAAATTTTAACAAGATACTTTTTCTTTTAATAAAATTATTCTCCCTTTGAGACTATGATGTTATATATAAAGGAATACATGAACTCAAAAATTAAAAAAAAATAATTGGCAATAACCCAAAGGATAATGCCAAATTAATGTTGGTTGGACAAAAATGGGTAGAATGTTGTTACTCTTTATTACAGTATCATATAAATAATTGATTTTGTCATGTAGCAAGAGTAGGAGACAACAGATGGTATGGTCATGCATGGCATATTGGTACCCTAGAGATAATCAAAGAATCAAAAGAAGGCATTCTGTCGAATGCATAAATAAAACATGGAAGATTTATAGACAAATATAAATAAATATAGTACATGCTATCATATGGAGGCAGAATGATTGATAATAGTTTTTTCTAGTATCCATACCAATAATCACTGTTCTTTTATTGGTCTCAAGTTATCAAATTAATCAAAACCCAGAGTTAAAGAAATTTGGAGCATTATGTTGGGATAGATGTATTTCACATATGATAGTTAACTTGAAGTAAAACATCAATTTATTTGAAGTCAATAAACATTTACTATATCCCACTGTATGTCAGGAACTGAGCCTGATTTATTCTAAGTATTAAAAGACAAAAACAAAACTCCCCTAGCCCTTAAGGAGAATGGGAAAACTAGCAGAAAGGGGGAGAAGCCTTTGTAACAACTTGCTTCTTAAATTAAGCTTGAAATTTTAATAGAGGAAGTAAAGAGAAACTATTCTAGATATGAGAGGAGCAGTCTATGGAAAAGAAATAGAGGTAAGAGATAAAATGTCATGTACAGAGGAAAGAAATCTCACTTTGCCAAGATTATAATATGAAAAGGACTTAAAAACTTTGACCAGTTCTAAATTGTGAAGGGTTGTAAAAGTCAAAAAACTTTATATTTTAAAGTAAGAGGCAATAGGGAGCCTGTGAAGATTCTTGAGCTTTTTAAAAATGTCTTTCTTATCTAGGGTAACTTTTAGGGGCTTGCTCTTTTCAGATGAAGAAAGAGCAAAGGGTTTTTAAGCTCAGATACATCAGCAAAGCTGAATGCTAATTGTCATACCATGGCAAAGAAAGTATTTCATTGCAGTTGACTTGAATAATAAAGTGAAGTGGAAGGGAGGGAAGCCTATTTACTCTAGACACTAAGCAAAAACCATGAAACACAGAGGGGAAAAGACAGTTTCATTGAAAATAAAATATTCATGTTGATAACTTACATAAAACAAAAGATGGAGTGTTTTCTGCAGGGAAATTACTTTCTTTGATGAGCTCCATTTATGCATGATGGAGTTTTAAATTTTTGAAAACCCCTTTGGTTATTTTTTTTCTTCCTTTCAATCCTAGTGGTTTTAATTTCCGACATAAACAGATAGATCTGAAATTTTCTTGCTAAAAGGTTCTTATTCTGTTTAAAATCAAATTTATGGCATTGGGAGGAAACAGAATGGCTTTTTGCAATGACAATGACTAGAAAATAAATATTTAAGATATCAGCCTCATGGACTGCATGGTGAGAAGTGCTTCCATTATGTTTTGAAACTGCCCACTGATGAAATGCATCTTAATTTACTTTGTTCATATTAAACATTGTTTTGCTTGGAATGCCTTCTAGAGAGATTCTGGCTATTGGATTTTATAACTAGAAGCTGGAGTTTCACAATAAATTTAGTTGGTTGCAATCTAATATGCACCATGTCTACGTGCTTCTTTTGCAGCTTTTCAATGAACAATGAAATTAAAAGGAAGGCATGGATCATTTAAGGTGAATTTAATGGAAGAACATGGGCTAGAATTTCTTAAAATAGGTAGCCATGGGTAGGTTGTAGTCTTTATCTTTTGTAAGGGTATTTGCCTCCATATCAGTGAGATCACAGGACTACTGAAGCTTTAGAGTACTAGTATCTACTCTCTGTTAACTGAATTGTGTGATCTGCAATCTCATGCCAAATTTATAAAACTAAAACCCAGATTACAACAAATAGTCTTAGTCAATAGGCGTTCTAGAGCAAAAGCTGGAAAGTAACAATTCAGGAGTCCTTACATTTATTTACTATATATCACACTAATTAGAAATAATATAAAATAGAATCCACTTCTCTGAGTTTCAGTGCAGAGTGAACATGAAAAGGAATCTGCAGCCTTGATATACAATTTTCTCTGTTTATGTACTTCCCAGAATACCCATGAAATCAATCTCATCCTGATTGAAAGGGACTGTCAGTTCCTATTCCATGAGGAGCTATCATGACAACAGTCATAATTGACAGTGTGGATTTAAAGTGCATCACCAATAATTTTAACAAAATATTTGAATCAAAGTTTTCTTAGTTTGGGGAGTATCAATCTTTGAAGTAAAAATTAATTCATTTGGATATTCTAAATATATGGAGTGATGACATCTATTAAAATAAAAATTGTTCTTAATTTTCAGGGAACCAATGTGATAAACCGGCCATTTGTGCAATAGTTTCTCCTTACTATTCTTCAGTCTGAACAGAGTTTATTAGTGGATTTTATTTTTATTTGAATATATATTTCTTTATGAATCACATTAGGAGAGAAAAATCAGAATGAAAGGGAAAACCACAAGAGAAAAAAATGGAATAAAAAGAGGGGAAAAAGTGAACATAGCATGGTTGTTCACATTCAGTCTCCATAATTCTCTCTGGCATTTTCTGGCCAAAGTTTATTGGATTGCCTTGGATCACTGAACTGCTGAAAAGAATCAAGTTTTTCATAATTGTTTATCATACAATCTTGCTGTTACTGTGTACACTATATTACTGGTTCTGCTTGTTTTGCTTAGCATCCGTTTGTGTATATCTTTTCAGGCCTTTCTAAAATCAGCTTGTTTGTCATTTTTATAGAACAATAATATTCCATTATTTTCACATACCTTAATGGCTTAATTTATTCAGCCATTTCCCAATTGATGGGCATCTATTCATTTTTCACTTATGTCCCTCTACAAAAAGAGCTGGTACAAACATTTTTTCCATATGTGGGCCCTTTTCCCTCTTTTATGATTTCCTTGGGATACAGGCTTAGTAGAAGCACTGCTGGATCAAAGGGAATGCACAGTTTGATAACTTTTCCAGCATAGTTCTAAATTACTCTCCAGAATAGTTGCATCCATTCACAATTCCACGATCAATGCATCAGTGTCCCAGTTTTCTCACATTCCCTCCAACAGTCTTCATTATCTTTTCTTGTCATTTTAGCCAATCTGAGAGGTGTATAGTGTTATCTCAAAGTTGTCTTAATTTGCATTTCTCTGATCAATAGTTATTTAGAGCACTTTTTCATGTGATTAGAGATAATTTCAATTTCTTCATCTGAAAATTGGCTATCTATATTTTTTATTTCAAAATTTTCTTTCTTCCTCTTGCCTCGTACCCTTTGGGAAAGCAAATTATTTCATATAGATTATTCATGCGCAGTCATGCTAAACATATTTTTGTGTTAGTCATATTGTTATGAAAAATGTGAAAAAATATACAAGAAAAAGACAATAAAGTATGTTTTGATCTGCATTGAGATTCTATCAGTTGTTTCCCTGAAGATGGATAATATTTTTCATCAGAAGTTCTTCAGAATTGTCTTGGATTAATGTAGTGTTGAAAATTGCTAAATCATTCACAATTAATCATCATACAATATTACCAATCTGTATACTGTTCTCCTGCTTCCTATATTCTCTCAAAATTATAAACAACAACTTGTATAGCCATCCCCAAATTGATGAACATTCCATTAGTTTCTAATTCTTAATGACCACTGAGTGATTGTAAATATTTTTGTATGTATAAGTTCTTTTTCTTTTTTAAAAAACAATCTTTTTGGAATACAGACCTAGTAGTGGTTTTGCTTGGTCAAAGGTTATGTATGGTTTTATGGCCCTTTGGGCACAGTTCCAATAGCAAAGCTTTTTTAAACTGTATATCACAAACACTATGATTTATTATCAATAAATGATTTATGTATTTATTTTATATGGATTGGTTGTGAAAATTTTTTTCAGATGAAAAAGGGGTATGGGTGGGTAAAGTGTAAAAAGCTCTGTTCTATAGAATCATAATTAGATACTAAATTTGTAATCATAATGTTACATATTTTCTGCCATTTCCTTACCTAATAGTATCAAGTACCATAAGAATATATCTCTGTCTCTACATCTATCCATATACATACACATATCTACACACATACACATATATATTTTGTGTGTATGCATGATTTATATATATATATATATATTATATATATATATATATATATATATATGTATGTATATGTATTTCTGTTTATAATTCTTGATGGTGAGAAGCTTAGGAACTCTAATCAAGACAATGACCACTCCCAATATCAGGGAGTTCATAATGAAATGTCTTACCCATCTGTACATATAGAGGTGACGAGTACAGAGAGCAGACTGAAGCTAATTTTTTCCTTTTTTTTTTCCTTGACATGGCCAGTATTAGAATTTGTGTTGCTTGACTATAAATGTTTTTATCTTCCTTCCTTCCTTTCTTTTCTTTTTGGTTTGGTTTGATACAGTTTTTGGTTTGGTTTTTTTCTCCCCTGCTTTCTCAATAGCATGCTAGGCTTAGTGACATGGGAGGAAATAATTCAGGTTTGAAAATTACATTAAATTATTTTTTGATGGTAATAATCTGGTCTTATATTGTTATTATGCCACAGTTTAGTTCTTTAACAACACATGACTCAACCATTTTTGACACTTCCTTGCCACTATATTGTTAATTGGATTTATATGGATATTGTCCATATAATAAATATATATATATATATATCTGTGTCTGTGTCTGTGTCTGTGTGTCTGTGTGTCTGTGTGTGTGTATTTGTATTGGTGCTTTGATGTTTTATAGCCTCAATCAGAAGTTAAACCATTTTTCCCATTACATTTAATGGTATAAAATTACTGTCAGCTTTTTTATCCCATAAAATAATGTCCATTTACTTCAGGTATATTTCTGCAAATTTTTAATTTGTTTATTATATATTTTGAAAACGTATCATTTTTTTTTTCTTTTGGACAAGAAAGTGTTATTTTTTTCTATAGCCACCTTCAAGTAACCGGCCCTATTTTTTCTTAATGTTACACAGGTTTTTGTTTGAGTGCATTTGAAATTCAATTTCTTCCATTTTGATGTTCTAAAAGTCTACACTGACTGATATTACATAAGTTTTAATCATTTTAATCATGTGTGTTTCTATATTTGCTGTTGTTATTGGGGGTTTTGTTACTTTTTCTACTAAGAGGATTATTGACTAGGGCTTTTTGAATCTGTTTGCTTAATGTGAAATTACATCCTTACTTTTTTACTTACCTTTAACTGAAATTTGGAATTTCTTATAATTATTAATGAAGAAAATACATATTATGAAAAGTGGCTCATAATCTTCACTTGGCTATCAAAGGAGTCTAGGACATAAGGTATTAAAGTAATCCTACTCTCCTTCTATTGAGTCAGGAAAAAAGAGAAGAGGAGTCATGGAAATAACCAGCATTGAAGGACAGCGGAGTATTAATGGATATGTCTCCAACTATGGCAATGATGGATAGAAGGAAAAATAGTTGGCAAAGAAAATATTCTATGCTGCTCCTCCCTAATCATCAAGCTTGTACTATTCTTATATGTTACTGGTGATATACAAATGATTATCTTTATAACTCCTCTATATTTATAATTTTCATCTTTGGAAGTTTGTAAACTTCTGTCTGTAAAGAGTGAATCCAAGACTAGAAGGGATGAATTTTCCTTCTGTTGCCAATTCTCACAGGTGTTATTTGCCTATATAAATGGTATATGAATATTTTTATTGTTTATATTTTCCATTAAATTTTAAACTAGACTTCAATTCATACTTTAAACACAATGAAAATATTAACAGAAACAAAACAATAATATTATTATATTATATAATTCAAACATATTAAATACAATATATAATTTAATATAACATATAACAATGTTTCATTTATGATGTTGCTAATTTCTATCTGTCTATATAATTTTTATCTATATTTTAAAATATAATAGTAAGATTCCCTGAATCAAAAAATATATTCACTTGAAATGTCATCACTTTCAGCCTCCATAGGAGTGGACCTTATACAAAACATCCCCAAGTAATCAAAGTAGGTTCAGTAGTTAAATATCAGATCACTCACTGCACTGTTATATATAGTAATCAGGCAAGAGTGCAAAGAATTTTAATTCTAATTGGAGGGTAGAATGTCCCAAGCAGCCATCAGAATATGAAAGTAAGGATCACAATTCCTAATACTTGGCTTAAGAGACACAAGATACTTGAAATAAATTTTCCTGCTCATAGAAATGGAGATACATAAAACATTTTTTGCTAACATACATCGAAAGTGAACATGACAAGGAAAACAATACATAGGAAAGATCTAAAAGCAGGAAATCACTATGATAAGACATTTGAACAGATACGATTCCATTTGAATGTAGAGTTAGACTGAAATGCATTTTCTTTCAATTAAAGAATTGGGTGCTTTAACATAAACACTATATGTTTAGAGTGCTGATATTCCATTTAGTTTTTTATAAATCAAGTTGATATTTATTTTAAGAATTTTCTATTCATTTTCCTTCTTTATATATTTTTAAAATATACTATTTCTCTTTCCATTTACAAAATTCATTAGAATTTGAGGACTTTGTATATAGCATTGGCAATTGCTAGAGCTTCATTTGAGTCTTCCGGTTGTTAATCATGTTCTCCACATCTCTGTAATTGGGGTTCCCTGTGAATTGTGACTAACTTTGGTGTCTTTTTACTTCCCAAGAGAAAATACTCCATGTGGAATGCCCATGGTGGGGTACAGAAACAAGCACCCGAAATGTAACTTCAAAACTAAGACTAAAATGCTAGATTTAATGGTTGCTTGGAAGATGAGTCAGATGCACAGTTCTAGAAATAATTGTCATTTCCTACATAAAGCTCTTGCCTTTCATTCAGCAAGGTTTCTCTACAGCACAGGAACTAACATGGAGGCAGAAAATAAAATTTTTAAAAAATACAAATATTCTGGAAGTATAAGTATAGTTTTAAATTATAAATCATGTATAATATTCACTGTGGGATTAGTGAGTTAACTGCAGATGTATATCAGTACATTTCTTGAGTCCTTGTCTGCATAATCTACTAAAAGTCAAGTTAAGAAGGTTAAAATAGTAAAATATTTATTTTGAAAATAATGGCAAAGTAAAAACAGAGATAAATCATGGAATGCTTTGCCCAGCTTTCAGTATGCAAATTTCTTATAGACATGGCCTCTATTAAAAAGGGTTTACTGCCTGCTTTATGAACAAATCCCTAGGAAACATAAGCTATGGGGCGAGGTAAGTTTTATGCTTTCTGTGTTTTCTATGGCTTAAAAACTTCTCCCACTTGAGTCCTCATGACTCTCCCATTTGGCAACTAACTATATCTCACTGTTTTTTGGGTCAATTTGCCATAGCTCCTTGGGGTAGTCTAAGAAATCTTTTGTTTCTGCTATTCTGCTACTGCCACAATTGAAATGATTCTGTAGCTGCCATCTACAGAAGCTCTACTGTGACTTCTGCAATGATTGTGTAATATATACCAGGAATATTAATTATTTGGGACTTTTGTATATCCTTTCTTCATGAAAATAATCAATCCTGCTTTCTAGAGAACATATAAGCATATGTACATTTATATATCTGTATTGAAAGCTTTGATTCCCTTGCTCCAAAATTTGTAGTTTTTATATATTATAAATTTTCTACCTTGTCAAACAAGTTTTCCTTAAAATAGAGTTATATCCATATAGAAAATCTCAAGAAAAAAATTGCAAGTCCCTTCCTTGAAGGTTCTTTATTTTCTCATTTGAGAAGCGGTGTAAAGGCCATTCCTTTGTTACTATTAAGAAAAGTTACTATTAAGAAAAGTTACTATTACTTAAACATAAAATATACATATAAATACACATATATACACACATATATATGGAAATTATTTATTTTTCTATATATTTATTATCTTTTGTTATTTTGCCATAAACAACTGAGATAAGTTTTCTTTGTTTTCACAATTTAAGACTTTATAGACAATTCTCAGATGAACCTAAATGGAATAGTTTTTTGGTTGTTGTTATTTTTATTTTCATTCCCAAATTTTCTCCCTTTCTCCACTCATTGAGAGGATTAGAAATGCAATATTCATTATACATATGAAATCATGTAAAACATCATTTCTACATTGTAGTTGCTTAATTGTTTTCATTTTTGCCTAATCCTTTGCAACCCCATCTAGGGTTTTCTTGGCAAAGATACTGGATAATTTGCTTTTTTCCTTCTCTATCTTATTTTGCAGATGAGGAAATTGAGACAAACAGGATTAAGTATCTTGCCCCAGGGCAAGCAATTTATGTGTCTGAGGGCCTAATTGAACCTGGGAAGATGAATCTTCCAGATTCCAAGCCTAGTGTTCTATCCACTGAACCATCTATCTGTCTATTCCTATTTCTTCATTAATTACTACATTGCATAAAAAAATTCATGGGGAAAAAAGTGAAAATATGTTTTTTTTTAACTGTTCTCAAAGATAATCATTTCTCTCTCTGGAGGGAGATAACATTTTTCATCACAAGTCCTTTGGAATATAAATTATTATAGGTAAGTTTTTCACAGTTTGTTATTATTATAATATTGCTGTTATTCTGTGAAATGTTCTCCTAATTCTTGTCATATTACTTTGATTCAGCTCTAAATCATCACTGTTTTTATGAAACTATCATCTTCATTATTTTTAAAGCACAATAGAATTCAATCAAATCATATTCTACAATTTGTTCATCCATTCCTCAAGTAATGGGTATCTTCTCAGTTTCCAATACTTTGCCACCACTAAAAAATGTCTACTATGATATTTTATACATACATAGGAGTCTGTTTCTTTTTCTTTGATCTCTTTGATTTCTTTGATCTCTTTGATCTCATAGTAAAAGTCAAAGGATATGCACAGTTATTATTCTTTAGGCATAATTCTAAAGTGCTCGGTAGAAAGCTCTAGTTCACAATTCCATTACACTATATACTTGTTTTTCCACAACCCTTCCAGCATTTGTCCTATTCTTTTTTATCATGTTATCTAATCTTGTGTGTGTAAGATGGACATTCAAAAGTTATTTTAATTTTCATTCTCCCATTAGCAAATAAGAATATTTTCTGATAACCATAGATAGCTTTGATTTCTCCTAAAAATTGCTTGTTCAGACACTTTCACCCTTTATTGAGCAAGGAAAGGCTTTTATTTTTATAAATTTCATTCAGCATCTTTTATATTTGAGAAATTAGGACTTTATTGGGGGAAATGTGCTGTTATAATTTCCCCCAGTTTCTTGTTTTCCTTCTAATTTTTGCTTCATGTTTGCAAAGCCTTTTAAATCTAATGTAGTCAAAATTCTCCATTTTACCTTTTGTAATCTTTCCTATTTCTTGTTTGATCACAAACTTTCTTCCAATCATAGATCTGACAGAAAATTTTTTCATGGCCCCCTAATTTGCTTATGATATTACCCTTTTTGTCTAACTCACATACCAAGCTGGTAAATTTTACATGAACATTTTAATTTTTATGAGGACAGATGAAATGTTTTAGAACAGAGATGAGAGATGTATATCCTAATTCTAGACTTTGTCCATTCCTTTTAGCTGCTCACTGCTCTGTTTTACACAGGAATCACAAACAGAGCATTAATATACACAAGAATTGGAGTCCATTATATATAAAAGGGGTTGAGGGTTGTGGAACTCTCTGGTACTGCCAACTTTCCTCAAACTTATCTGACACTATCTAGTTACTGCTCATATAACTCATAAAAATTCACCATGAAGACCCATATCTTTCTTATTTCAAGTTCTTCCAAAGCCTCAGACTGACTGTAGAAAAAATATCTCTCGATTTATTTTTGATTGATCCTCATTCATATTGTGCATACATAGAATGTATAAGTTTTGAATGGTGTGTGTGTGTGTCTATATACATATGTACACACACACACACACACACACACACACACATATATATATATATACATATATGTGTTTGTACAAATAGATAAATAGTAAGATATTTTATTCTCTAGCATAGCCACTGATTTTCAACAAAAGCTCCCATTTTGTAAAGAATTTACTAAGTGATGAGGGAAAAATAGGCAAGAGAAGTTAATTGCATTTCTTTTTCATTTGCTACTAGATTAAGAAAAATTTCTTCTGTTCTCTGCAGTTACTGAATACTAGCTGCCATGCATTATGCCTTCTTCCAGTTTCTGTTACCTGAATCAATTGTCATCAACAATATTGTTTTCTGAAATGTAAAAACCAGAAACACTATACCTTGGAGTCAATCAACACCATTTCAAGTCTGTTGATAAGGCAATCTCACAAGCCTACTTACATGGAACACAAAAGAGCTTCTTAGAAAATTAAATGGCCTTCAACTTTACCCTTGTCAACATAGAGTCTCCAGAAGTTAATCTTACTTGAGTTTGAAAAACTGAATTCTCCTCCTTCCAAGTTTTTCAGGAAAAGAAAATCCTTTCTTTTCCAAGTATCAGAAATGATCCTTGCTCCTAAAGTCTCTATTATCAGAACCTATAACTGAATCTTTCTGATTCCACTGCTAAACTTTTTCTACCCCTTTCCTTTTGCTTCATTTTTCTTTCTTAACCCTTTCTATATCCCAACAAACTGACAAAACTTAAAAGGTACTAGAAAGACTAGAAGTACATAAAGGAAAATGAAGAGTCAAATTCTGGGACTTGTTTATATTTCTCTTATCACAACAAAATCCAGACATTACCTGAAATAAAAAAAAAAACAAAAAACAAAGTGACAACACATATGACCTCTAAAACATGCCATCCTGTTACCTTCTTAATGTAAAGATGAACTCAAGATTTTCAAAGGGTATTTCAAAAGGAGTTTAAGTCCTATTTAACCACCAAACTAGCAATGGATTATTGCTAACAGAATTAGGCTGTCAAATAGCCAAAGATCAATTACTTTTTGTCATTGTTGGGTCATTTTAGTTGAGTATAACTCTTCACAACTCCAATTGGGGATTTCCTAGGAAAGATGCTGGAATGACTTGCCATTTATTTCTCCAGTTTATTTTACAGATGAGGAAACTGTAGCAAACTGGGTTAAGTGGCTTGCCTGGGATTACATAGCTCTAAGTGTCTGAGGTCAGATTTGATTTACAGAGATGAGTGTTTCTGATTCCAACCTCAGTCCTTCATCCACCATGACATCCATATGCCCTGAATTCGCTACAGGGTGATGGAATTTTCAGACTTGGCCATCCTGAAGACCATCTTCCCAGGTAGGGAAGAGCTTTCAGGAGTTAGTATTCATATTATGAGAGTCTTATGACCTTGAAATATGGAAGTAAAACAAATGTTCTCTAGCATAAAGAGGAAAGAATTCAGAAAGTTTCAGTAGAAAAGCAAGGCGTATGACAGGCTTGGAATCACAGAAATCTGGACTTCTCAGATTAGAAATAATTTCTTAAAACTGTAATTGATTTCTGGGAGGGAGAAGAACTATTCTAACATTCAAGTGTCTACATGGCCTTTGTCAAAGTCTCAGCTATAAAAGTGTGGGCTAGAATAGGATGTCTCCCTTACCCACAGTTCATCTTAGGCAGCTTAATAAGTTTTGATAGCTGAGCCAGCATCACTTGATGCCAAGGGTAGACATCATTAAGTGATGGACATATTTCCTCAATCATTTCAACAGGGTGAAGAGAATGACCCACCCGTGTTTTACAGTGCACTTAGTATACCAAATTTACATTTCAAATTAAGAATAGCCTGAAACTCTGGAAAGTCATAAGCTTATGATTGATATGTTCATAACTATCACTTTATATTTATAATACATTCACTATGAAATGGGGTATACCAATCCAGGACCCATTATAATTTTATATTGAGAACTATACAAATTTAATCATAAATACTACAAATACATAAGGTATACAACATGAAGGTATTTAAGGGATGAATAAAACAGCTAGAATTTAATAAACATTTACTCTGTAGTAGGAACTGTGCTAGGTACTAAGGTTACAAACAAAAAATGAGGGTCAATCTGTTCATATTTTAATAAAAGAAGACAATGCATATATGAAGGGAGCTTTGCTATGGGAGGTTATAATATAATATGTTTATGTATTAGGAATTTTAATTGTAAATGGGGTTGGGGGGAGATTTCTCAGAAAATGTCCTTCAGATTAAATATCCATAGATGAGCAAATGACCAAAATCCAGAAATATATAATAATAATAGTTAATATTAATCGAATTTCTTCAGCTTTGCAAAGTGTTTGGAATATAATTTATCATTTGAGCCTCACAATACCCCTGTGAAGTAGGTATTGTAGGTGTTATTATCTCCATTCTACAGATGAGGAAACTGAGTTTGAGAGTGATTAAATAACTTGTCCAAAATCACCTGTCAGTGTCAGACTCAAGATACAAATGCTTATCTTCCTGTCTCAGAGTCCTATATAGTACGTTCCGTGCCAGCAAATTTTGTGACATCTTATAAAATGGAAGAAATACTTCTAAAAAGGTTTCTTTCTTCAAACCTCAGCAATCAAGCCTGTTTCAATGTCAAACTTGATCTTTAGATATGAGAGAAATGTGAATTGCTGTTACTTTAAGTTGTCACTAAGTTGGGCTCCAATGTAATAAGCATTCAGCAGTAAGGAGAACAAGAATGCTTAGGGATGGGTGAAATACCTCAGGTCAAAAGTAAAAAAGAAAGACTGGTCAAAGCTGATAATGATAATCAAAGTGGGACGAGCCCATGAGTAGCTACTGAATTTCCACCCTGATTGAGATAGAAGAATTAAGGTACAAAATAAAATAAAATTCTAAATGTGAAAAATAAGTCATTTCCTAAAACATACTGAGGGACTTCTCTCTTCTTTGTCTGTTGTTGTACTTATCTTTCTCCTATATTCCTCTTTTACAAATCACTAAGGACTATGAATTCTTCCCTTGTTAAATTTTGATAATTTTTTAATTTTAATTTAATTTAATTTTAATTTAATTTAATTTTAATTAAATTAATTAATTAATATTTTTTTCTTTTAATTTTTACTCATTGTCTTTCTAGTTTGTCCCCAAAAGCATATTATCTATTATCTCCTGTCCCTCATATTTCCAATTCCTACCTTAATTATTTATGTAGTATTCCTCCTCGTTAATTTTCCTTAACACATCATTTGCCATGCTACTTACTACTGGGGAAAATTATTATGGTCTAGGTTAATGTTTCCTAAGAGCTAAAACTTCCTTATGAGAAGATCCTCTTAAGAGGAAATGCCCTGATATCATTCAAGAGAGTCCTCTCTGAGAGTACATGCATTGACAAAGTCACCAAGCCTTAATGTGAGGTGTTGATGTGTACAATTGAAAAGAGACTCATTGATAGACTTTCAAATCTTACATCAATTCTGCACAGATATTTTACTGAATTACACATGGGGCTTAATGGAACACCAAGATATTCTTTTGATAAGTGTAGAACAGAACAGAAATGTGAAGAATAAAGTTAATGTTTGACTTGAGTGTCTGTGTGTGATAGGCAGAGGGTGATTGGGATTGGAAGGAGAAACGTGTTTTTGAGCAGCAAGTTCCTGCCAATTTGAGGATATGTTTCTAACTTCTAGAGTGGATCCTCCCATCCCAGTATCTCATTCTATTAGAGTTTTTCTATGTCTTTCAAGTTGGAATTCCTATTTTTGTTGTTAGGCAGAAAGATGATATAAACCTGGGTCTTCATGTTTATCACCATAATTGATAACATTATTTTGGGACGTTTAATAATAAACCCAGACAGAACATAAATTTGATTGGGATAATCCTTTTTTATTTTATAATTATAATTTTTGACAGTATATATGCATGAGTAATTTTTTTATAACATTATCCCTTGTATTCGATTGGGATAATCCTAACCTCAGTGTTTTTGCATAGGAAAAGAAAATATATTATCGATGGAGAGATGAGTATATATAAATGAATCCATGTCATTTATAATTCTTATATTTGAGAATAAATGAATCCATGTCATTTATAATTCTTATATTTGAGAAGAAATAAAAGTAATTAAGCCTCAAGAGGTGTGAATTGGTTGAACTTAATGTAAAGGGACTGCATGGAACATCTATTCCAATCTTCTCGCCTTAAGAATGATGAAATAGTGACTCACAGGCAATAAATTAGTTAGCAAGGGCATACAGGTACTTGGTGGTTGTATTGGGAGAATTTAGATCTCCTGATTTCTCATCCTGGTGTATATTTAAAGGTTCTTGTATTAGATGCTTCAGTTGCCACCAACAACGAAATGACTTTGTGGAATGGTCCCATTTGTCAACACTTTTTTCCTCTTAAAATGATTTAAATAATTTTTTTTCATTTTCTTCCCAGAATTGAGATTTGGGGAAACACACACACACACACACACACACACACACACACACACACACACACACACACACACACATTTGGTCTAATTTAATCCATACATGAAAGGATCACTGAATGCTGTTTGATAATCAAAATGGTGAAACTAACCATCCCTTGAGGCACCCCAAATTACTTTTGGACAGTTTTAATTTTAAGGAAGTTTTTGCTGACATGGAAGTTATATTGCACTCTTTGTAATTTCCTAGTACTTCTTGTTTGGCCCTCTAAATCCTAAATAGAATAAATATAATCTCACCCATACACTAGAGTCTTTCAAATATTTAAAGTTAACTATCATTTTTCTCCTGAGTTTTCTTCTCCAGGCTACACATGCTCTTTTCCTTCAAGTATTCTTATATGGTAAATATCTGTTTACATGCCATGTTTCTCTTATAAAATACAAATACCTAAAAGGACAGGAACTGACAATTTTTATTATTGTATGTTCTGTCACCAAGTATATGCTTGTTTGTATATAATAGGTACATATTAAATGTTTGTGAATGTAAGTTTCTATTATTGTTCATTTGGGAAACTTTGCTTCTATTATTTTTAACCACTCTTCTTGAATGAATACATTATAGTAATTTAGGCATAGACCTGGAAGAAACTTTAGAGCTGATCTAGTTTAATTCCATCAATTTTATGAAAATAGAAATAGAGTTAAAGGTTTTATGCCTTTTTAAACTCATATAGAAAATGAATAGGAAAAGAAAGATTCTAATTCAGGGCTGTGACTCTAAATTCAGAGCAATTTTCATTATTCCAAAATGTGCAGGTCCTTTCTGATCAAACTTCCCCAGTTTAATTATAAGATCGCCTGACTATGTACTTAGGTAGTTTTCCTCAGTGATCTTCAATTTGAAAAATTTTAAGAGTGTGACATATAATTTTTATTTGGGAAATGTACTTAATGAAGATATAATTATTCCACCAACTAGAATATATAATATATAGTATATAATACACTGAAGCATACCTGTATTTTTTGAAGAAACTAGAAAATGAATGATGAGTGGCCCTAAACATTTCTTTCTACACCCCTTACTTGGTAAATCTGTTAATTAAGGCTCTGGAGACCAGCCTGAATGTTTTGACAAAGTACTGGTAAAATTGATTTTTACACTGAATTAGCTGGTTGTTGTTCTGAATGGAGTGAATGTATTTATTCACAGAATAACAGAATCTAAGAGGTAAAAGGGACCCCTGAGGCCCTGTATCTGTAAGGGACCTTGTAAATGACCCAAATCCTTTCAATAAAGTCTCCAAAATTAGTCTTCCTGTCTCTCTTTACATTCTCTAAGGAGAGTTGATCATCTATCTCTTAAGACAACCTATTCCAATTTTGTTGAGTTTTAAATTGTTAACAAGTTTTTTATCCTTATATCAAGCTAAATTTGTAACTTATACCAAATGTTTACTGTCCTCTTGGGTCAAAGAAAAACAAAACAAAACCTACCTATATATTATCTCTTCTTCACATGACAGCCCTTCAAACATTCAAAGTCTGCTATCATACCATGTTCTTCATTAATGTTCTTTGGGGAATATTCCTACTTCCTTCAAATGATCTTCAAATGGCAGTCTTTAACCATCCTGAGTATTTGATTATCCAATAGTACATTGTATGTGCTGGTTGTCTAAATGAAGTGAGGAATCATTTTAAAGATATTTTCTTTAATAATTGCTCTAGCTTGTCTATTTTTCCCCTAACTTGTCATGTTTAGAACTGAATAGAATAAAATAGCTATGTTACCTAGGAAGGGTATGTATTAATTCTTGTTTTCATTTTTATTGTTTCTCTTACTATTATCTAATTTCACTATTGTCCCATGTCATTGAGCTTTTAGTCCACTAAAACTGCTATATTTTTCACAAACTCTTATTCTAGATGTCTTCTTTTTGTGGAATCTGTTTGTTTGAACTGAGTCTGTGAATGTTTTCTTGGGCCTTAAAAAAATGAGTTTTATTTGTTAAAAAAAAAGACATAAAGCTTTATAGATACATTAGGACACTTATTTAATAAGTTTGAAATTTAAGTGCCAAAATTCTGTCTGTGCTTTGAGTTGATACACTGTCACCTGGTATTGATATATTGTCTATTTAAATTTATACAAGGAATAAAGACCATGTGAAGGTAAATAAAATCATGGACCATCATGTAAGCATCTCAAGAGCATTTACTATCACTAGACATTCCATTGATCAATTGTAAATAATAAATAATAATAGCAATAATAATAATAAAAATTTTAAGGAAAATCTGATCATTTTGTAGGCCCATATTTATTCATCAAAGCCTGGAATTTAGTAATAAGGAATTTCTCTGGAATATGAATGTTTATTGATTCAAATGTGATTATTTGATCATTTTTAAAAGATCAAATCAAAGAAGTAGCTAAGTTGGAGAGTGTTTTATATCTACAAAAATCAAAAGCTAATTTTAAATGATTATTAAAAATTATAGTACATATTTCCTCCCAGTTTTCTATGGGCTTGATTCAAAGGTGAAAGGGAAAAAATCATATAGATCATGACAACTTAGAATATTGAGCTAAATCTAATAGAATAAAATTTATTTGGGACAAATATAGCTTTTCACTTTGGTTAAAAATAATCAACTTTCCAAATACAAGATGGGGAATGTTAGGAATAGGTAGTAGCTTACATGAAAAAAAAAAAATCAAAAGATTTTCATGGTCTAAAAGCTCAACATGAGTTTGCATTTATTTAGCCATCATGTAATCAAACCAATCTATGTAGCCAAAAAAAGCTAATGCATTGGAACTACATAGATACCAGGAATAAGATAATCATCTTGCTGCATTCTGTGACTCAGGATGCCGCTGAGAAGACTAAAAAGTTGCAGATACTCTAAAAGAGAGTAACTGGCATGGCAATAGACCATAAACACATTCCTTATGAGGATCAGTTGAAGGAAAAGAGTACATTTAGCCTGAAGAAAGAAGTTGCAAAATGTAAGATGACAATTCTCTTAAAGTATCTAAAGAGCAGCCAAGTGGGAAAGGGATTCGGTTTGTTCTGTAAGAACAATAAGATCTGTTCTGAAAGAACCAGTAGTAATGAGTAAATTGCAATGAAACAAATTTAGTTTGAAATTCAGAAAAAACATTTTTTTTAATAAGTAAACACATTCTTAAATGGAATGAATAGATCTCCCAATAGGAGCAGGATTATATTCTGGTAGACTTTTTTGCAAGATGCATTTTCAGTTATGTTTTGGGGTCATTGACTACTGATTTCCCTTACAACTCTCAGATTCCAAGATTCTATATTAGAGAATATAATGTTTCATTTTTAAAATGTATTTTAAACAGACTTCATTGTAGAAAGTTGTATTTCTAACCTTTAGGCAAAACTATTTTATGATCAATATTTAAGTATTCAACTATTTTATTTATGAATTAATCTCCTGCTTCCTAACTAATTTTAATGGTTAATTGTTTTACATATCTCTCAAATTTCAATTCTGTATGTCTGAGTATATACATACACAAAGAAGACACTGCTATTGATAGGCTTGTAAGGCTATTGACAAGTTTGCATATGCAAAATCACATCTCTAAAATACATTCAGGATAATCCCCTAATATTTGAACAGAGTATCACTTAATTTCTTAAATTTAAAATGAAGTCTTTAATGTATTTTAAAAAGGTGTTTTGAATAAACTATGAATATTAAGTGTTAATTGACATACTAAATTTACTAAGAAGTTTTTACCAACAGAGGTCTATTCCTTAAAAATAGTAACAATCTGCATTTTATCTTTGATTGATTTTCTATGAATGTTCTATTGGAAGTATAATATATCTCATCTTTTTAATGTTAATATAAATTACTAATGTATCTAGAAATTTCTGAAATACTTTTTATGGTAGAAATCCAGATTGAATTGTCTTGCATGTAATTAGAATATAATATGAACAAGCTTTATATTTTGTCCATATCATATTTTAATCATGAGAATCGATTCTATCTTCATTTCTACAAAGGGTATCATTTATTGTATAGCTTTTCTTTATTAATAGTATTTTATTTTCCCCAATACATGTAAAGTTAGTTTTCAACATTCATTTTTCTAAAATTTTGTGTGCTGTTTTTCGCCTCCCTCCTTTTACCGCCCCCCGACCCATGACATAGATTAAATATATGCAATCCTTTTCAACATATTTCCATATTTTAGACATGTTTTCTTATAGACTACAGTTACTGAAAATATGATAATTTTGTTAGGGAAGTACATTTCTCAAACTGACTTTGAAATACATTGTTAGTTTTTCTAAGCAAGTACATATTTGGAATGTTAGTGTTCAACTGAAGATTGGTTGTGTTAGAAATATTGTTTTTTGTCTTTTATGCATGAAAACGATGTTATCTGCTGTCAACGGGCCATAGTCCAAAGATGATTGGTTTGGTTTTTTATAGAAATATCAGGCTCCTTCATCCAATCCCATTGAGGTCAACTAAATATGTTGTTGAAAACAAAGACAGTATTCTCAGATCCTGTTATGTCCAATATATAATGCATCCTCAGAAAACATCTGGATTTCTCCTAGCCTCAGTTTCTCATCAGTAAAATAGAAGAAAAATAGCTCCCTGATGAAAAACTTGAGTGTACAACACACTGAACTGGCTTTCTGGATAAAGTAAAGAATAGTTTAAAAAAGATCTGAAGTCCCCATGCCTAGGCAAAGAATTCTGAAAACATTTTTAATCATTTACAGAAAAAGAGTTTGCCACTTTTCAAGGGGGAGAGACATTCTGTAAGTGCCCGCGTAGCCTTAAGGCAGTTTGTTATTTACACAGAGGTATGAGAATCATAGCTCTTGGCAGTGTTTAACATTACTAATGAATGAATAAGCACAGTTTTTTAAAAGTCTGTTTCATCTGAAAGATGTTATACTCTTCTTATCAATACTGAGGAAAATGCTAGCCTGTGGGGTCATATTGCTTCTTTTATATTCAGTCATTTTTCATGAAGGAAAACACTCAAGAGCAAAAGGAGATGATGAATGATTATTGCAAACAACCAAAGGTTTTTATTTTGTTGTTGTTATTTTAAAACATTGGCATCATTTAAAAATATGATGCATTGCCAAGCCCCTTCATTAAAATAGCACAGTGAAAAACGAGATTGAGAAAATAGTGTATAATATAAGAAAGCCGTAGATGAAGTGTTTCCCTGTGCAGCGAGTACAATGAGGCCCGAGACCCCTTTGTTTCATTATTTAGGAGGCTACATTAACTTTTTCAGGCCATCATGTTGTATCTAAGTGCAGTGGTACTTTAGCAATAAGCAAAAAACAATGGGGGAAATTGCAAAGAGGCAGGCAATTAGCTTGATATATGCCTACCAATGACAGCATCCAAAAGTAGAATGCATTAAAAGGTGGGAGATCCCATGGCTCCATCTTGGCGATGACCATTTGTTGGGTATGATTTAAAAAAAAAAAAAAAAAAGAACAGAAATTCTTTATAAAGTATGGACAATCTGGTTATTAACTTCCTTTCCAAATATAAAATTCTATGCTTCTTCTGAGTAAAGTACCAAATGGCAAAAATGAAAGAATATGTTAAGATCTTGAGGAGGGCCACTTTTTCCAATCTACACAAAACAATGAGGTGCTATTCTATGCATAAGAAGGCATGAAGAGATTAACTTTTATACCCCAGCTTCTTAAACTGTCACTCATGACCCACATGGAGTCTTGCAAATGAATGTGGGGGTCATGAAATTATGATTTCTTATCTGTAAACATGTGATTTGTATATCTATTTTATATACTTCTGTACTTGGGGTTATGTAACAATTGTTCTGTGGCAAAAAGGGATCATAAGTGGAAAAAAAAAAGGTGAAAAAGCCCATATCAACAAGATTTAGATTGCATTGCTCTGAAGCTATAAATGCTTAATACTTGTTTCTTATTAGGAATCCAGGAATAAAGTCTCCATGGGTTAGTCAGTGCAGTTATTTAGCATCTCAGGGTTTAGATACAGACATGGAGAGCTTGATCCACTCTATCTATTATCATTGTCTTACCAATGAGTTTTGAACAGAGGTCTTATAGGGTTCCAATTAGTAAGAAAAGGTCTACCTTAAAGGAGTACAAATTAGAAGATCTATTCCCAATCAATTTTAATGATGTTGTCTGTATTCCTGACTCCATAAAAACCCTTTGGAGATTTAAAAAAAATGCTGGTATTGATACAGGATAGATCTGTTCCACAAATAAATGGGTCGACAAACTTGAGAAAATAAAGCTCTCTTGAGAAGATTTAACTGAGAGCAGGAAGCAAGAAGTCAAAGACTCAAGCAATCCAGTTAAAGTGGTAGAGTGGTAAAGGAGAAAGTCATTCTGGACAAAATCCTGGTCTAAATCCTGTACTAAAATACCTGGTCAGGCACAATCTATATTATCTAAGATGTTAGGAGGAAAATGCCCATGGAGACCCCAAAGAATATTTTTATAATGGGCAAATTTTAGTAACAGTACAGGACCAGATAGAAGGAAGAATAATTAAGAAAGAATTCTGCCTCATTCTCTGTTTCTGATCTTGAAATAACAAGATTAATAGAAAAATAGTGTGCAACTTTATAATTTTCTCTTTAATATATAGCCTCCTGTGATGTTTTCTTGTAATATTCAGTTGTAAGTGAGAGGCAACTGTGATATAACAGATAGAGAATTTACAATCTCAAAAATCAAGTTCAAGCCTGCCCTGGACCTACTGACTGGTTCAAAATAAGTCACATTAAAAAAAAACAAAAAAAAAAACATTTTCTCTAGGAAAATATCTATTGCTCTATGTTATTTTGAAAGTGGCAATCTTCATGGGCAGAAGTTTCTTCATCTAGCAGCTTCTTACATAAATGAAATCCAAAATTTGGTTACTATTCTAAATAGTCAGGCCTTTTAAACTTTCTAGAACAGTAATATATTATTTTAAAGGAGCAAGAGCAGGAAAAGATCCATGCTTTTTTATCAAACCTGCAGGGAATGAAATTTTGGAAAGGAGAACTAGGGCAGATAGTTGAAAACAGACAATAATTGCCAAAAATGCATGATCTAAGGATACTTAATGGTCAATAAGTATAAAATAGCTTAGTGGATTCAGTAATGTTTGACAAAACATTACTTATCTATATAGAGGCTTAATGGACAGAGAACTAGATCTGGAGTCAAGCAGACCTGTTCAAGTCTAGCCTTGATCACTTACTAGCTATAGGAGCCGAGCTACTATTTAATCTATATTTGCATTAGTTACCTCAGCTGTAAAATGGAGATAAAAATGCTTGCTAAGGTTGTTCTGAAGATTAAGCTAAATATTTGTTAAAAAATAATAATAAGCACATCTCAAGTGCCTGGCACATAATAGATGCAATATATATATATATATATATAATTATCTTCTTCCAGAATAAAGGAAAATAATGATGATTCCAGTTAGTGAGAAACATAAAGAGGCAAAAATAATTCATGAATATAAGTGGTTATTATTATTATATTATTATATATAAGAATATAATATGGGAGAGTACGATCTTTAAGATAAATAACGATCATTGTAGCAAGTTAATTGTGTAATGAGTTAGAATTTAATCACATCAGTTGGTCTATAGGCTGGTACTTTTTTATAGATAAAGTTGAGCTCAGATCTATTTCGAGAATGAGAAAAGTGAGACCTATGTGTAGTTTGATTATCATGGGTAAACATTCTTAATTTGTAAAAAGGAGAACAGATGGGAACTTAACCTATATCCAAAGATAGTTATTTCCCGACCTCATTTTTGAATTAGAATCTTTTGGGTATCTTGCTGTGTCTTATTTTCTTCATGATGCTTTTAAAGATAATTTTGAAATTTTGCATGGTATAAAGGAAAAAATGACAGCAGATAGAACACCAATCTAGGAAGATATACCTGGTTTTGAGTCCTACTGCTGACATGTATCATCATGCAAATCTCTAAAACAATAAATTACTGAGGATTTGTCAAACTGCATGAGTGGAGGGAGTTTTCACACCAGAGAGTTTGCCATCTGGTGAACTTCAGCCTTAAATAAGAGAAGAGAATTAGTAACTGGAGGAGAAGACAAGAGAATATATTTAAGAAAGAAGCTTAATCAGTCAATAATCATTTATTAAGTGCTACTATGTGCCAAACACTGTATTAACTAAGTTTTTCTTATTCTCTTTATGTATAGACACTCTGGATTATCTGGATACTTGATCATGTGCTGTTGAGTAATGTATTGTATTCTATCTTTGAATTGTGAGCCTTTGGAGAGTATGTCCTCTGTCCCCTGAATCCTTGTCCATCTTGCCTGATCTATAGTCGGGATACCCTAAATTACCATTAGAAGTTTTTTGTTTGTTTGTATGTTTTTGTTATTTTGTTTTGTTTTAATTTTTACCCTTTAGCATTTATTGAATGTAGGTCACTGAATAGACAAAGAGCCTCCTTTCCACATGCTTGATTCCTTCTGCTGACCTTGGCAAACTATCTCTGTTACCTAACATGACAGAAGGTAATATAGTCAACTGGGTGGAAGTAGTGTTGTAAAAACAGGGTGGAAGTATGGGGATTAGGAATGAGAGGAATGAGGTCCCAGTGACTGTTGGTGGAAGCGGTTCATCGGTACTATTTTTACTACAATCTCTTAAATGATGCAGATGGAGACAGGATATGATTGTGTATAAAGTGGTAGTAGTATTTTTTTAATGGGAGCTTGAAAACTTTTTAGTAAAACCCCTCTGGCATGAAGTTTTCTTTAACCCTACCCTGATTGACCATCTGTTGTATAACTGCCTTCTAAACCAACTTTGTGGTTATGTTTATTTTAACATTTATTTTAACACTCTTTATTTATAAATATTGAATTTCATATTATTTCCTTCTTCTCATCCCTCCCCTACACACTGAAAAATCTAATGATATATCAGTTATATATGTGAAATTGTGTAAAGTTTCTTTTCATATAAGTCATATTTCAAAAAAAAAGGAAAAAAGAGAAAATTGTACTTCAGTTTGCAGTTAGAGTTCATCAGTTCTTTCTCTGGAGATTAGTCTTTTGGAATGGGCTTGAATCACTATATTGATCAGAATAGCCAGTTCTTTCACAGTTGATTATCACTACAAAATTACTGTTGCTGTACACAGTGATCTCCTGGTTCTTCTCATTTCATTTTGCACCAAACTCACAATGATTCCTTTCCCCCTTCAAAAAAATAAATCACCCCTTATCATTTCTTATATTACTATAGTACTCCATCACAATCATAATACAATTTGTTCATGCATTCTTCAATGGATGAGTTTCTGTTGATTTCCAATTCTTTGTCATCACAAAAAAAAAAAAGTGCTACAAATAGTTCTTTTCATTTTTCTTTCATCTCTTTGGGTTCAGAAAGAGTAATGATATTGCTGTATCAAAAAGTATGCACAATTTAATTTGAATGATGGGATCAGTTTATTATTCCACAAACAATTTATTAGCATACTTATTTTCCCTCATCCCCTCTAACACTTATCATTTCTGATAAATATGAAGGGGTGCCTCTGAATTTCTTTAATTTGCCTTTTTCTAATCAAGAATGATTCAGTGCACTTTTAATATGATTATACATAGCTACAATCACTTTTTCCCTTTTTATAATAGCTTTTTATTTTTCAAAATACATGGAAAGATAGTTTTAAACATTCATCCTTGCAAAGCTTTGTTTTCCATATTTTCCCCTTCCCTCTCCACTTCTTCCCTCCCCTAGATAGGAAGCAGTCCAATATAGATGAAACATGTGTAATTCTTCTAAACATGTTTTTACATTTATCATACTGCACAAGGAAAATCAAATGAAAAAGGAAAAAATGAGAGAGAAAAACAAACAACAACAACAAATGTATAAATACTATGTTGTGATCCACATTCAGTCACCATAGTACTCTCTCTGGAGGCACATGATTCTCTCCATCACAAGTCTATTGGAATTGGCCTGAATCACCACGTTGTTAAAAACAGCCAAATTCAACACAGGTGATCATCACATAATTGTGTTGTTGCTGTGTACAATGTTTTTTTGGTTCTACTTATTTCACTTAGGGCTGTTCTCTCTTTTTCTTTCTCTTTCTCTCTCTGTCTTTTTCTCTTTCTTTTTCTCCATTGCTCTCTATGTGTCTGTGTATCTGTCTCTCTCTCTGTTTTGTGACTCAAAAATTTTATTTGACGTGTTATTTTGAATTGTTTGGAGGGGAATGTTAGGAGAGTTTAACTCCATAGCCGTACTCTGGCATCTTGGTTGTGGCTCTGTGGTTTCCTTTAATCCAAACTTTCTCTTGAAACAAACTTGTAAATGCAAACAAAAACATATACATAAATTTATATATTTACACACACACACACACACACACACACACACACACACACACACACACACACACCCTTAGTTCCAAAGTCCAAAGAACTCTTTCTTCATTGGTATAAAGAAATACCCTGTTCTGGAGAGTAGCAGGGCTAATTCAACAATAGTGTGAGAAGTACAATCAGTTTAGCTGTCTTTGCCCTTTCCTTGTGACTCCACAAGCTTTAAATCCCTTCAATCTCCTAAATCCTCTCTGCTTCCTTCTATCTTTCAGCAATCAGAGGGAAGAAACAGGAGGCCCACCCACTACAGGTGGCTGAAGGAAAATACTCTAGGAGAAAGCCTCTGTGATAGGCGCTGGCAATTTCCATCCCCATGTTCAGCTTGTTATATTGGAGACTTTGAGGAACTTTTTTATGAATGAGATTTAGGACTTTCTTTTTGCTGAATTGAGTTACCTAATTTCATACGGGAGAATTCCTCTGCTCCATATTGCCTGATTCATATTTTCCTTCTCTGATTTCTATTTTTCTACCAATTCAGGTAAATTAATTTTCATGACTACATATTTGGTGTGTTAATTGTATAATTGGTATTTGGTGGGGAAGCGGTCCAGTCTTAGATATCAAGTTTAGACTCCTCTTTCTCCTCATGATTGAAATAGTTATCATAAGTTTGATCCTGAAAACCTCATCCCCTAGAAATGTTTAAGGGAGTACGTAGAGGTAACTCTAGCCTGGTAGTTCTCCCTCTCCAAGAACAGCAGAGTAGCAACTCTCTACCCACCTATTTTCTCTTCCTGCTAGGAATTAAAGCCTTCTTTAGTAAAAGGTGTGTGTGCGTGGGAGAAGCTAGAGATATCTATTCTACTTCACTTTGAATCATACAGTAGGACTTACATAGTGCATGTAGAGGAGAGCTCTTACAACATGTGGACTTCACTCTATGGGGGAATCTCATAATATTATATGTTATCTATCCATATATTTATATTTATGTATGTATATACATTTACACATACATATATATATATATATATATATTCATTTATTTTAAACTTAACCATAAAGGACTTTTTTTTTTAATTAAACACACTTTTCACAGTTTTCTAAATTAATAACTCAACATCCTTTAAAATGTAAATTTTGCAAAAAGCTACATTTAATAATATCTTTCTCCCTGAAAGTATTGTAGTTTAAAAACTGGTCACCAGAAGTCCATTCTTCTGTAATTACTATTTTTGTCTTTCTTGATCATCACAAGCACAAGCGACCAGAGGAGTGAAAAGGGGAGAAAGAATCTAGCTGAATTTTTTCCTATATAAATGTTGTTGATTGATGTCCTTGGACATGAGCTGGCCCTCCTAGGATAAAGAGTTTGAAAGAGAGCAATCTGTTTGACCCTATCAGGTGTAGACTGCCATTTATTACCTAAATAACTTAGACAAATAACAGCCTTTCTGGACCTTAAATTCTTCATCTGTAAAATGAAGGTGTAAGAAGATAACTGACCCCTAAAATCTCTTTTATTTCTAATATATAAATTGATGAGGTCCTATAGATGAAAAAAAAAAAGAATTTTTGTTTAGTTTAAAAGTGAGATTGTCTTTCTTCTTATCTCCTCTGTTTTTACTAATTTATATTCCTCTGATTTGGGACTAAATATAGTCTTCCCCTCCTAAGTGTAAACCTCTCTAATTTTGACGGTTATGAAATATTAAATCTTAGTTCTCCCAAGACACTTTGGATAGAAACCCCTCCCCTTCTCCCAAAGCACATGCCTTCTTCACACAATTGATCATGTATTGTCTTTCTATTGCCCATGTCTGTGTAAGGTCTTCAATCCTGGCTCAAACGCTTCAGTGGAGACTGTCAGGACCAGTTGATATTCCTAGCAGCCCGCTGAGAAGAATGCAAATTGTGCAGCAATGAAGCTGGGATGAAGGAAGTCTGGAAGTGATGTAGATTCCTGTGGGACATTTCTAGGGGCTTTTAGCAAATGACAGTCACAGGTCTAATGACTCAGCCATTTTCTAAAGCCTCTATAAGCTGGGTTTACTGATCCCAATGCAGTTCAAGGTTCTCTGAATGCAGAGCCAGAGCCCTTGAATTATATACTACTTGCTAGCTGTGTGACAGTGGGTGAACTGCAACCTCTCTGTGCTCCAATTTCTTCATGAACAGCATGAGGAGGAAAGACTGGATGGCAGGGTAAATGAATAAAAAATCAAATTATTTTAAGGAAGTAAAGACCACTCTTGACATGGAAATAACAGAAGGCTAGAAAGATTGTATCAGAGTTTCACAATGGAATCTACTTTAAAACTTTATCCAAAGACAATCATACTGTTGTACCTGTATATCTTCAATGCAAACAATTATCTTTGCTCAAGATTATGATGTATTCTGGTAGGAAAAACTAGATAGACTTAAAGCTGTTCCATTATTATAATCCATTATGTATATACATTTTATATCTATAATACCTCTGATCTGATCCAAATATATAGAAAAATATTTGCCACTATTTATCTATAACATGGTTTGGGATAATGATAATAACAATAGCACTGACAACAACAATTAAATGGGTAGAAAAAGTTTGCAAAGTAACATATATATCTTGCTTCACTTGATTCTGGAATATATCTTTCTAACTTAGGTGTCTCTGGTATACATAATGCTAGATTAGATATTATAAAACCTGGTCCTACTTATCACAATAGAACTCCTGAGGACAAATAAAACATTGAAACTTTGAAATAACTTTGTGGTAAATGGAATAATAGAATTATGAAGTATTTAATGATGATAAAACCAATACAAAATGAATGAAGGTCAAATAAGTTATCCTATTGGGACATCATGCCCCAAAATTATTGGCTTAAATATATTCACTTTAACTCAGTTCAACTATTATTTAAGTTCTTACTTTGTACTGGACATTTGGGGAACCAAGGCAGCAGAAATTAATTGGTCCCTGTCCTCACAATGTACATAGATATGTAAATGCATGATGAAGAGAGAAGTACAGAAGTGCTTTACTGGGGGGATCATGAAAGGCCTCAGTAGGAAGCTTAGTAGGGACAATATCCCCTATTAGAATGATGGAGTAAAGCCATATTAATATCCACTATGGCAACAAAGACATATGAACTTTCTGTCTTCCTTGTTTCAGTTGAAATATGAGAATTCCTTCATCTGTTCTTTAGCATGTTTTAAAAATCGTTGCTCACAAGTTCATTTTTTTTAGGCTAAGAAAAACTAATGGAAAAGTACAATCTCAACTTCTTGGCCTGAAACCATATAACACTGCTTTTCAGATGGGAACAGAAGAGGAGTGAAAAATGTGATGATCCCTTAATACCCATAAGCTCCTCTAACGGAGATGTGGTGGTAATTGCTTTTTATTTTTTGTAACATCTCCTGGAAATGGTAATGCTTTCAAGTGAGGATCAAAGAGAATGACCTACATAAGGAATAGATTGCAACATGTAGTTACATTTTTCATCCTTTGTAATATGGTACTTGCATCCATGCTTCTAATAAGGAACACCGAATAATGCTCATCATTTTTTAAAAAATGAGTTGTCACTAAGGTCAGATGGTATACTTGGAGATTGAAAAGAAAGATGATTTGGACCAAGGTGTTAATGCCAGTAGATATATCAGTCATCACATATCATCCTTGTCCTTTTAAAGGCACTGAGACCAGAAAGCTTTCGATGGGAACAAAAAAAAAAAAAAAATACCATACAAATCCATATTGCCTGCCACAGAAGCTGTCGGACTAGAGAATATCTAAATAATTTCTTATTGTAAAAAATCATTAGCACAGGCAGAATATTAGAAAGAAAAAGTTGCCCTATATAAAAATGTTTGCTTGAATTTGGCAAAACAGGTTGTTTGCTGCTTCTTAAATTCCTGCATCTTTGGACCAGTGAACATTTTTGACAACTATGACTCTAATATTCATTTCTTCCTTTCATCAAGTTCAGAATGGGTAATCAGTTAGTTATACAAGGCACAACTTGATCCTCTCCCTATGAAGCACCATATTTCATAGGACTTAGAGCAAGAAGGAGCTTTAGAAATCATTCACTAAATGCCATAATTGTATTGGAGGCGAGGTGATTTGCCCAAAGTTGCAAAGTTATATGTAAAAGAGATGGAATTTAAATCCAAACCAGTGTACCTTCCAATTTATTCACTCTACAATAGGTCCAAGCCAGTCTTTGTCCCACAGCACTAACTTATAAGGAGGGACCATTTCCTATCTGGGGATACATTTATATGTTTTCTTCCCATGGGTACCAATGCCCCGTGCTTTTCCTGTCCTAACCAATCTCTCTTGTTTCACTAAGCAGTGCAAATATTCTTTCTAGGGTCCCATCACTGTTTTCCCCTCCCTGAATACTTTTTTTCATCAGCCCAAAGAATGATGTGGACCATCCCCCCTTTCCCCAGTCCCTTGGATTTGCTTTCTAAGTGAAAACATATACACTTAGATTTCTAATTAAACCATATTTCCTTTCAAATCCTTAACGGCCATTTGGTGAATTAAATCCTTTGAGGTGAAAAATACAATAATATCAACCCCAGACACTTCCTCAATTTATAGCAAGAAACTTAGACCTCTGTAGAAGAAGTGATTCACCTGAAGCCATACATTCAGAGGAATGGATGCTAATTTAAATCTGAGTCTCTGGGTCTTGTGTAAGTCAATGCATTTAACTTCAAAGCTGAGCAAAACTAAAGGACTTTGAGAATAATTCTTTTTTTTCAGAAGCTAGCCTCAAAGTATGCTGCCTATTTTAGAAGTGAACCCTATTTTAATGTGAACCGAGGACTTCAATAAATTGGCTCAAACCACCATTTGTTCTATTAAATGACATTTTTCTATGGGTCTGTACATTGTGCAGATATTTGTCACAACTCCAAAATATACATATATATAACCATATCTATTTATCTGTCTATCTATTTATGTTCTTTCTTCTATATCTTCTATATCTATATAAATATATGATAGATCTATATCTATATATCTATTAACAGATCGATATTAATCTATATATTTATAATCTATATCTATATCTATCCATATCCATCTATATCTATATCTATCACCTATCTATCTATCTTATATAAGTACCAAACTGCTTCACAAGGCAGAGCTATAATTTCATCTACATGTGGTGAGGATATCATAAGCAATGACTGCACTGTATATCCACCAGGTTTCTGAGAAAGAATAGCCACACAATTCAAAGTATTTTTGCTTAGTATTTAATACAATGCAGTATAAAACAGCATAATGTACTTGATATTTTTGCACCTGTGTTAATTCCTGAGTTAAAAAAAAAATAAGACTCCCCTTCATCCTGTTTAGCAAGACTAAATGAAATATTAACCACTTACAGTCAACAAAAATACTTTTTCAACATGTGCATCTTTTTTTTTCTCCTGCTAAATAACCTGGTATGATGGGGAAAATTGCTCGATCTGGAATCATGAAAAACCTGGACTCAAATCCTATCTCTGACAGAATTCCTGTAAGAGCAACTCTAAAACGTTAGGTAGGCCATTTAACTTCTGAATGCTCTCAGACCACTCTTTAAAATAGTAATACAGTCAGGTTACTGATTTGTGTCTGTGGAAAGAGTTACCAAAATGAAAATTCTATACAACAGTATGATCTCAAGTCATCCTGACTCCAGACAGATGCTCTAGCCACTGAGACACTTTGCTGCCCTTTGGAAAAATCACTGAGTGCACTTTCTTTGGCTTATTCTCTAAACCTTTATATATTGGCAGTGAGACACAATTAATATGAGATAGATTTCAAAATATATTTAAAAACAGAAAACCCATAAAAGGGGTAAAAAAAAATAACCAGATTGCTATTAGATCTTAATAACTTGTCTAGATTTTTTCTAAAATATTTCTACCTTTCTGTATTTTATAAAATAGAAATAAAAATGCATTAAATTAAAGCTTTTCTCCTTTGACTCTTTATTTGGAATTTTCAGGCTAAACATAGGGTAAATAATACAAAGTAAGGGGGAATGATTAATATTGAATGTAATGCTGATGGCAAACATGAATCTTCACACTTATCAAAACTATTTCTATCTTCTTCAAGAGCTAGCAAAATATTCCTTCTATTGCATATGTCTGGGCAAGTAACTTTTCAGTTCAAAAGCCTGTAGGAGTTCCCTTTTTCCTTTAATATGAATTTAAAAAAAAACTACAATGAATAATTCCCTCCCCTGCATTATGATTAAAATGTATTTCTCTATCTTTATCATTTTGAAGTATTGTAAAAATTGTATATAATATTTTAGGGTTCTGAAATTGAACTCAGGAGGACTGAATTCTAATCTTGTCTCTGATGCTCATGAGGTAGGCAAGTATGAGCTCCTTAAAACTCTCTGAACCTCAAATATTTTTTAAACTCTCTATTAAAAATAGATGGTTTTCATTCTGAATCAATAAGAGGATTTCCTATACTGAAAAAACTCACTGTCACAATCCTTTATTATTTATGTATTTTTAATTACTGCAATTCCTTTCCTGAAACTCTTTTCTCCTTGTTTCTGCAGATCATTTTTTTTTCTCTTCCTTCAAATCTCAGTTCAGATATTACCTCATTTGTAAACCCTTTTCTGATATCCCAAGATAAAAGTGATCTTATTTTTTTTCTTCTTCAAAATTTCCTTGAAGGCTTTGTCTGTCTATTTGACTCATCATATCCTATCTTGTATTATGTTTATATATTTGTTATCTTCCTTATTCATTTGTAAGCTGGCTGTCCCCTGAATTAACTTAAATACTTATAGATCCAGGATACCAAGAAATAGGATATAATCAATAAAAAACTAACATTGCTAAAGGACTAAAGTTTTTAAAACTTTTAAAAAACTTTTTAAAAACACTTTTGCTTAATGAACTTATTTAACCTCACAATAATAGCCCTGTAAGTTTGTTTATATATAGTTACTGTATAACTATATACTTTTTTCTTCATAATGCAAAGGTGTATGAGATGGTCAAAGAGAATTAGTACCTCTGGTTTAAGGGCTTGCTGAGCCCTTTTTTAGGGCTGTTCATCCATTTTTGGTGTTCTTCTGTCACCTAACTTACCTGTGCCTCCAAGAAGCTGTAGGATGTGCACCAGCCATAGTCTAGTAATACCTTGGTGGCAGATGGACTAACCAGGTTGATGGTAACTGGCAGGACATTGCTGAGTTATCGGATTGTCTGTCCCAATATACAGACTTCCCTGGCAGAATGAGTGGAGGAGAACAATTTGTTCCAATAGTCCCAAAGGAAGCTGAAACAGGCACTGAAGCACTGAGAGCTTTGCCATCAAAGACATCAAAGGTACCAAGGTCATCCACCTCATTCTGGTCTACCTGCAGTTGCCTTGACTTTGCTCTTGCCACTGGACTTTGATGACTATGGAAGGGAGATTGAGGTTGGTGACTTTGTGCAACTCTGATTCACTTACACCCAAGACATTACCCTGTGATGTCATTGATTTTCTTTGAAAAGAAAGGATGAACAAAAAGTGTCAGAAAAAAGTTTTTGTATCTAGCTTGTTATTAACTCCAACTCTAAGATCAGCTTTTCTCCATCTGAGAGTCATAAAAATAATGTTTAAGAATACTTTTCCTATTTTCCCAAATAGTTTGTTTTATTTAAATTTATATTATTTTGTAATTAATTTCTCATTATAGGTTTGGTAGAATTCACTAATATATTGTACTGGTTCTGGAGATTTTTCATGGATAGATTGTTCATTTTTTTAATAATTTTTATTTCCTTGGCCAAAGTATAGATTTTTTTTTAGATTTTTTGTTATAGTGTTATAGGGTTTTATGTTGGATATTTCAAGCATCTCTTTAATAGGATTTGTAAAGTCTGGCAATAAAATGAATTCCATACAACTATACTTGTGAAATCTATATCCCCTAGATTTTTCTATGAGCCAGAATTGCTCCAGATTTGACTTTACACAGTCAAGACATCATTACCCAAGTATGGTTTCTGTGTTGTGGCCATTTCAACACTTTCAAGAGGGCACTATTTTGAACAAATACTGTTTAAGGGAACAACAGCCAGGACATCACTGAAGCAAAATCTATTAGATGAATTGGGTAAAGGGAGAAAAGGGGAGATGACTTTAATTAAAGATCTGTCAGCCTTTTTCATTCTAATTGCTTTCATCCTCCCAAATAGAAATTTGGATAGTGCCCACAAGTTTTAAATTAACATGAATTTATTGGATTTGTAAACATTAGTCTGGTCACTTTTACTTGAAAAAGTTCAGTATACAGAATGGATGTATTCTAGATCTCTTTAAAAATAGAGAATTTTAGATATACACATGAATTACGTAGGCATTCTGGACTTTCTAGTAATTGATACCTTTGCTTCTTGACTTTTGAAAAGGTTCACACAATGAAAAGTCTTACATGGCAAAGTACCTTAATCTATTTTTCCAAGAAAATAAAATGATGAGGAAGAAAGGACAATCATTTTCAGAATTTCTTGAAATTTCTCTCCATATGTTTTAAGTATAGATAAAAAAATATGACTCAAGATGTCCAGAAGAATTGGTTTCAGCAATGAAAAATTCAAGTAATTAAATTAATAATACTTTGACTGTTTTATGATAGAAAAAAAATTTTAACCAATACCAAAACTTCAATTATTCCTATACTTTCTGGAGTTTTAGTAGGAATGGGTGCTATATTTTGTTAAAAAGCTTTTTGGTTTCTGTTAGTTTTATTATTGATTTGGTTAATTGTGGTAATAGCTTTCCTCATACAGACCTATTCTTGCATTTCTGATATAAACCCTTCCTGGTCACAGTGTGTTGTTCTTGTGATAAATTGCTATAATCTCTTTTCTAATATTTTATTTAAAATTTTTGTATCAATATTCATTAGGTAAATTGGTTTTTAATTCTCTTTCTCTGTTTTGGCTCTTCCTGGTTTTGGTTATCAGCACTATTTTTGTGTCATAAAAATAATTCTGAGAAATCCTTTTCTTACAGTTTATTTTATATAAGTTTATATTTTAATGGAATTAATTGTCATAAAGCTTTGGTAGAATTCACTTGTAAATCCTACTGGTTCTGGAGATATTTCATGGATACATTGTTCAATTTTTTTTTCTAAAATGGGATTATTTAAGAATTTTATTTCCTCTTCTGTTAATCTGAGGAATAGATATTTGTGTAAATATTCATGCATTTCATTTACATTACCAGAATGATTGGCATATAGCTGGGCAAAATATAAGTATTTAGAGATATAAAATTTCACATAAGTTTTGGTATGTTGTCTCATTATTGTCATTCTCTTTGATGGAATTATTGATTGCTTCTATCATTTGTTATATGGCCTACTTTGAATACTTTAGGAATACATTATTTAGTTTCCTATTATTATTCAGTCTATCTTTCCATGGCCATTTTTCAATATTATTTTATTGCATCATGATTTGATAAAGGGTGCATTTAATATTTCTGCCTTTTTGCATTTCATTGGGAAGTTTTAATGTCCTAATATGAGGGCAACTTTTCTGTAGGTGCTATATATCACTGAGTGAAAGACATATTCCTTCTTATCACCATTCAATTTTCTATCTATATATCTAACTTTTCTAAAATTCTATTCACCTCCTTAAATTATTCTTTATTTTGTTGTTATATTTATCTAATTCTGAGAGGGGAGGTTGAGGTCCTCCACTAGTATAGCTTTACTGTCTATTTCTTCCTATAGCTCACTTGGCATTTCCTCTAAGAATTTAGATGCTTTACTGCTTGATCCATATATGTGTAGTATTGATTTCATTTCATTGTCTAGGGAGCCTTTTAACAAGATGTAATTTTCTTCCTTATCTCTTTTAATTACATTTATTTTTGCTTCATCTGTAATCAAGATTGCTGCCCCTGATTTTTTTTTTTTTCTTTTACTGGAAGCATAATATATTCTGCTCAAGCCTTTTACCTTTAATTTATGTGTTTCTCTCTATTTCAAATGTGTTTCTAGTAAACATTTATGATAGGATTCAGTTTTTTTAATCCACTCTGCTATTTGCTTTCTTTTTATGGGAGAGTTCCTTTAATGTATAAGCTGCTAAATTCTGTATAATGCTGATTTCGGCTCCTTGACATTTTTTTTTCTCTCACTGTTTGCAATATTTTCTCTCTGACCTGATTATTCTGGAATTTCTCTACAATATTCCTTGGAGTTTTTATTTTGGGGTCTCTTCTGGGATGTGGTCAGTAGATTCTTTTAATGATTATTTTACCCTCTGCTTCTAGAATATCAGGATAGTTTTCTTTATTGATTTCTTGAAAAAATGTTATCTAGGCTCTTTATTTGATCTTGGCTTTCAGGAATCTTTAGCCAAATCTGTTGTTGTTGTTGTTGTTGTTGTTGTTTTTGTTTTTTTGGTTTTTTTTCTAATTAGGCATTTTAGATTTTTCTTTACTTTTTTCATTTTTAAAAAATTTAATTTGATTTTTGATGTCTTATTGAGTCATTAGCTTCCAATTATCCAATTACATATCTATATCTGTATATATGTCTATATGCATTCTATTGTCCGGGTTTTTGGAGAGCTTTTGCTCATTGAAAAAGAGCTCTTTTCTGGGATATGGGCTGCACCTTCCCAAACTTCTTGAGCTGGATGCTTGCCAGGTTTCCATGCCAGGGCCTCAGATGCTGAGGGTTTGCCCAGGGTTCTGGGGTGGGCTGGCCTAGGGTTGTGCCAGGGTTCTGATGCTGGGAATTTACCTTCTGTGCTGGGCCTGGAGGTCTCCCAGGTGGCCTGCTACTCCACTAATCTGATGAGTCAGGCCTGGGGCCTCTTGGCTCCTGATCTGCACTGTGGCTAAGAGCCCTTACTGCTCTCACAGACGCCACCTGCACTGACTTTACTCCCCTTTTACACAAAAGAGATAAACTTTCCTGAAGTCCTTCTAAGTTATTTTGACTGAAAATTGTTTCCCTCTGACTTTATGTGGGTTCTGTTGCTCTAGAATTTGTTTAGACTGTTGATTTAATGTTGTTTATGAAGGAAATTGGGGATCGTTCTGGCAACCTTTTAGCTTCTCTGTGTCATTTTGGTTCTACCTCTAAGTCAACTTTCAGGAGAAAACTTTCAGCAGTCCTATGTTTTAAGTTTTGGTGAAGCCTGAAAAAACTTTCATTCTGGCACATGGGACTTTGCTGAATCTCCCACATTTCTTTTACCTTTGCATTTTCAAACCACCCCATGCTTTCAGATGCTTTCATGTTTTATGTGTTTGTTTTCCTGGCTTGTCTGCCTGGGGCAATTCCCCATTCAAATCTCTCTCCTTCAGTACCAAAATAATTTTCCTTAAAATGTGGGTCTGATAATATCATTGCCACTGCTTAATGAATAAACGAAAAGGCCTCCCTATAGCTACACACACATACACACACACACACACACACACACACACACACACACACACACACAAAATGTCTGTCACAATTTCTAAAGCACAATAAGTGATCAGTAAATGTTTGTCAGTCTGATTTGATGACAATCCCTCCATTCATTCATTCATTCATCACTCACTTATCTTCTAGGGCATCATCTCTGTATTAGATGTATACTCTTCCTTTCCCTTTTTAATCTAATTTATATCTACAATGGTGAATTAGTTTAACACTATACTATTGTCTGCACTCAAATCCCTTGTCCCTTTGTGGGACCTCATCTCATACCTAGCCCTCATCACGACTGGGCCTACTTCAGCCAAATTGAGACTTCTTAAAGCCTTTAGTTTAAAAAAAAAGCCAAAGCATTCCCAGGGCCATTTCCAGTCTTTTGATCTTGTTCTTGCTTCTGAATCCAGATGGCTCTGGAGGGGAAAGTGATGCTGGTGACTTTACAAAGCCCTCCCTCAACTTAAATCCAACTCACTTGCAAGTCAGGACCTCCCTGATGCACGGGTCCTCTTTCCAAATGAAAAATAAACAACAATAATAACTGAATGGTTGAGGATAAAATCCTGAAATTCTTGACTGAGTCTACTGCAAATTGACATTATAAAAATTCAACTGGAAACCACTGTGATTAGCCATGATAATCAATTAGCAATCCCACTCACCATCACAGCTATTATAATACTTTTTATTCCTCTCCAACGTCCTACACCATCCTCTAAATGAAGAAACTCTCTTCAGATTAATAAAAAAAGATAATATTTGTCAAGAGCCCTTTTCTTTCCTCATTTCAGATAACTTAAATGTCTTCTCTCCTTATCTCCTTCTTCATCTTTCTCACTTGAAGATTTTTCCCTATCTGGGACAAATCTTAATAAACACCTTTTATCTCATCCTCTTCTATCTTTTCCAACAGACTCTTCCCTATCCTATGACTAGCCAATGGGACTTTTCCCATTGCTTAACTAACATTTCCATTCTTTCCATTTTTAAAGAAAATAAACAGACAAATAATCATTTTATTAATTATTAACAAGTAATATTATTTATCATGTTAATATCATTATATAATTATAAATATATAATGATGAATGATTAATATATATTAATTATGAATGATTATTAATGATTAACAAAAAAATCTAGCTCTTTTCCCATCTCTCTTTTTACAATTCAGACAAAATTCCATAAGAAAGGCTTCTACAACTCACCACAACTTCCTCTTCTCTCTCCCATTCTAATCTTATATCTGTTAACTGAAACTGTTCTCTGCAAAGTTATTAAAGATCACTTCACTGACAAATCTAATGGTCTTTTCTGAATCTTTATTGTTGATATTCTTGCAAACTTTAACACTTGTCAATCACCCTTTTCTCCTGAATACTCAAATACAAATTGGTCTATTTGTAATTTGCAATTTTTTACAAACTGAACCTTTCCTATTTTTCTGGTCTTTTCAAACTTTTCTCCAAAATCTCTACAATAAAGCTAGACAAATTTACTTGCTGTTCCTCACACATTGTACTTTGTGGTTTGGGGGGCTGTTTCCCATTCCTAAAATGATTGTACTCCTTGACTTGGTTCTCTGATTTGCTTGGCTTACTTCATGTAAGTTCTCTTTCTGTTATCTCCTACTACTAGTATCACCTGATATTCATACATAATAGAAAAAAAGATATTCATATAGATATAGATGCATATATAATTTATAAATATAGTATACATTTATATATAAATATGTTTATATTCAGTAGATATATCACTATCCTTGCATTTGTCATGTTACATGATTTTAATAAATATCTTTCTCTCTATCCATGTATATACATATGTACATACATATAATATGTACACAGTTATTTGTGTATTTAAGATGTGAACTCTTTAAAGAAAAGGATCATTATTTCACCTTTATATATATCCCAAACGTCGTTCCTGGCAAATAGTAAATAATCAATAAACATATACTGACTGTGCTTTAGTTTCCATGTAAAATTAGAGATGGAAAGTTCTCATTTTTTTAGACTTGAAATCTGTGTTCTATAGTAGTTCCATTTTGCCCTCTATATCTACAGAATTATATAAGTTTGGGACTGGAAAATATTAGAAAGCATCTTTAAAAATAACTTTAGAAGTGTAAGCAGTGTCTAATACACATGAATTTTAAAGATGGAAAAAATAAAGCCAGAAAAAGATAGTGACTTGCAAAAAATAGAAGATGCAGGATTTGTAGCCAAATTTATTGATTCTAAGTCTAGTAGTGTCATAACTCTTATCATACTGTATTTCTGAGAGACTAAAACCAAGAGAATAATGATAAAAAGAATAGAGTTGTGGAATGCTATATAATTTGAAGTCATTTCAAACCCTGCATGTTGTCATTAATGTGATTTAACCTGATCTCTCTTCTGTCAACTTAATTGAAGCCATGAGTTGTCCAGTTTTATTTCTTGGATTAGTTGTACAGATTTATTTTCCATCCAACTTGTTTTTTCCTGTTTGAATGATTAAGCAAATCTCTTTCATGTGTTGTGCCCTGTGGAGAATCTGTAGTACTCAATATGATGTTGTTTTTGCTAGAAATATTTATAAAACCTTTTATCACCAAGGAATATTCCTTTAGTTTTAACAAAAAAAAAATTCCAAATCATAGAGAAATGCCTTTGGTGAAAACAGGTGTTTACCAGCACTTGATATCTATAATCAGCAGATGGATCACTATCCTTGTGTTTGTCAATCAGATGGCATGGATGATATATCATATATCATAATATGGAAGGTATGGATTATATGTTCTCTTAGAACAGCCTTAAAATCTTGGTGTGTTCGAGGTAAAACACTTTCTTTATATCAATATATACAGTAGGGTTGTATATTCAATACCTTAAGTATAATGGTGTTTGCTATAAAATCTCATTTATATAACCTGATTTCTTTCTTACTGTTTCAGTACTGTTATTTTAAATCAAAGTTAATCCAATCTGAGATCATCCTCCTAAAGATTTTATATAGAATAAAAAATAGTTGTACACAAGTCAGTAGCTATTGGCATATGCTCATTTGCATTTTGGGGGGTTACAAAGAATGGAATAAATAAAATATTTTTCAGAAGAATTGTCCTCTTTTTCATTTTCCTCCTTCAGAATACTTGGCACATGCATTTGTTCATTTATAAATCATATAGCAACTCCTAACATCTACTGATACAGATTTAGTCAGGCAATTGTGTCCTGGTCTGATTAAATCCAAATGCAGTGACTTTGAATGGATCATTATAAACACTTTGGGTTCTTTCTTTTTCATTTCTGTTTGTTGGGCTTCTGCTTTGATTTACAAATGATGTCAGATGAATTTAAAATCAGTATGTATTTTCTATGAACTCATTCTCTGCTGCAAAAAAAAAAAAATGTTATTTGGTGAGGTAATATTAGTAACCTTACATTTTCCTCCACTGTACTATTTTGTAAATGAGTTTATACTCTGAATATTTCTTTTCCCTTTCATGTCTCACCATTTTTAAAGATATCAAGTATTTGTTTGATGCCATGGTTCCTTCACTCTTTTGTTCTCTTTAATTTAACAATTTTATACTATGAAATTTAAATTTATCTAATTAAAGACAACTCAATTAAAAGACATTTATTAAGCACTTCAAAATCTCAAACACTATACTAAATTCTGAGGATACAAAAGATAGAAAAAACACGGCAACTGTCCTCAAGAAACTTATATTATGATGTGCAAATCAACATGCAAACACCTATACGTGTATATATTTAGACAGACAGATAGATAGACAGACAGACAGATACATAAATGATGCATTCGATGAAGAAAATAATATTAGAATTAACATGTCCATTTTTATCTTTTAGTATATGCAGTATTTTAAAATAAATGAATTATAGATCAGAGTGGCTGTAATCATAGGGAATGTCTTTTTTGATGTTGGTCTTTCACATAATAAGTTGTTTCTTTAGCCTTTGATCCAACCAGTCAACAATCCAATGAGACATGGATCAACTAATTGCAAAATGATTGCCCTATTAGGAACTAGTCATTAATCTTTAATTTGTGTTTTGTGACATGGTTCAGTCTTCACTGTGTTCAACAACATCTATCTCTTTTTTAGAGCCTTGAAATGTAAAATATAAAATATAGACTCTCAGGATTGAAAAGTACCTTAGAATTAATCTATTCAAATCTTTCACAATGTAAGCATCTTTTCTAAAATAAGAAATTTGAGACATTGTGATGGAACCACTGTACAAGTAAATTTTTCCCAGGATAAGTAGTGTGCAACTTAACAATATAGTCCACTGTATTGTGAGACAGTTTAAGTAATAATAGCTAATAGATTTATGCAGTGTTCCAGGCACTATGCAAAACTTTTACAATTATTATCTCTTTTGATCTTTACTACTATCCTAGGTTAAATAATACTATTATCTCCTTTTCACAGAAGGGGAAACTGAGGCAAGAAGCAATTAAATGACATGCCAAGGATCCCACACTTAGTAAGTCTGAGGCTGGATTTGAATTTGGGTCTTCCTAACTCCAGATTCACCATTCTATGGCCTGCACTATCCACCTGTTAGAATTTTTTTTATTTTAATCAAAATGTAATTCTTCATAAATTCTTCACATCAGTACCAATTCTTCCCCCTAGAAAAACAGAATAATTTAATCCCTTGAAATATTTGAAGACAATTATTTTGTTCTACAAGTCTCTTTTGTCCATGTAAAGTTCCTCCAAATAATGGCATAACTAATGATTTCAAAATGTAAACTTCCCCCAAAAAATATCTTGGGAAATATTTGTGACATCAGACTCCCAGGCAGAACTTTTAGCAGTCACATTTTATTTTTATTATTATTATTTTCCTTTATTATTTTCTCCTTTGCTGTAAGAATAGTAAACCCTCACAAATATCTGATTATCTCCATTTTGGAAGTACATGATTTTTAATACACCTTAGTAATCCTAAAGGGAAGCTACATATTAGAATCTTAATTAGAAATATGAAGCCTCTCTTAAGCAGAGATGACAAAGAGAAAATCAACTACTTGAACTTATCAAGAAGTAACTATGCCAAAATAATCTCACTTTTTTATGATTTTGGATATCTATATATTTCAAAGGCCTTTGATATCACCCTACCTTCCTTTTCTTTTTTCCTCTTATTTTTGAAGAAAAGGTCTCTCATCTTTTCATTAAAATGAATCCTTTCTACATGAACCCTTGATCACTTCCACTCCTTTCTTGTCTTGCCATTACTCCCATGATCACCTTTCATTTCTAATCTCCAGTTTTTCCTGGTATTCTGGTTTCTTCCCTGTTATCTATAAAAATCCATGTCTACCTTGTTCTAAAAAGGTAAATTGAAAAAAATCTTATCTTTTTCCTTCTCCTCATGTAATTATTCTGTATCTCTTGTCCCTTTCACAGTGATTTTTGTGAGTAAGGTGCCCACTACCCATTTTTGTACTTCATCTTCTTTCAGTCATTTAAATATATTTTTCAGCTGCAATGTCTCTCTCAAAATCCAATAGTCTTTTTTTAATCCTCATTCTTCTTGACATCTTTGCATTATGATGTTGTTGACCATTTTCTCATTTAGATACTCTCTCCTCTCATTTTTCAAGACTGAGCTCTTGTGGTCAAATCATTCATAATCCAAAGATTAACTCTCAGTGTGTTCCAGACTCCTTGTGCCCTCTTCCCTTTTCTTTTTACAATCTTTTTAAAAATTAAAGCTAATGGTTTATTCTGATCTGATGACATCTTTTTGCTTCATTCTGGTACTAGACACATTTGCAGGACCTGGTTCAAATGTGCAGTGCCAGAAAAGTCATAGTAAATCTTGCCCTGAAGTTTCTTCTGAAATGTTTTCCATTAATACTATGTTCAACTTGTATGATTTTGGGGGACAAATGACAACTTTATACAAATTTATACAAATTTTATTCATGCTGCCTTCTGTCATCCTCTCCCTGCCCCAATTAAATATGAGTTTAATTATATAGTTTGAGATTTTATAATAGAGCAAAGCTTACTGGTCCCAAAAGATAAATTATTTGCACTTTATTAGCACAAAATGTCCAGTTAAATTAAGTTGAGACCCCATTTGATAAAGAACAGGAGATAAAAGATGAGATGTTAGAGTACAATGTTGTGACTATTCTATCCATAAAGTTAGAAATGTCAAATTCTTGAAAGGAAAGAGTTCTTTCTGTCCATATTGAAATCAAGTATTATTTTTTCCTCACAATCTTGTTAAAAGCATTTGTTTAATCAATGATGATATCTATTTTTGATGCTACCTTACTCTAAGTAGATATTTGATAATGAATTTTAGAAAACAAAACAAATTTTATAAAAACACAAAAAATCATAAGATTTTAGAGATGAAAAGTACAGATTATCTATTCCTTTTCAATCTCCTCATAAAGCTGGTATTTGAACTTTAGTGTTAAGACTCTAAATGATAATGAAAATTTAAGTTTTAAGCTTTTAATTTTTTTAAATGATCCCTTTTCTCCCCCCCAATTTGATGCTCATGGTATTGGGATGATATTGTACACATTTCCAGATTCATTGTATATATAAGGAAATTTAAACCTAAAGAATGGTTTGACCAAAATGACACATCTAAGTAGTGATGGGAATGAAATTTAAAGCTAGGTCTTCCTAATATAATATTCTATTTTCTGTTCTGAGCTGACTCTATAAGAGATGGCATAATTAGCCAATATCATCTGAAGAACACTGGACAAAAGAGAACTGGCTTCTCTATCTGTTTTACTTGCTCAAAAACAACTGAACAAATCACTTCAGCTCTCTACCCCAAGTCTTCTCTGTAAAATAAATAACTTAGAAAAGGTGATCTCTAACATTTTTTTCCTCCCTTAAAATCTTGTGATTCAAAAATCAAAGGATATATACTGAAAGAATTTACTGGTTACAGTTCTGTTTTTGAAGCTAGGAAGATATGAATTCAAATCTTTTCTCAGATATTTGACTAGCTGAGTCATTCTGTGCAAGCATTCATTAAGCCTCTGTTTGTCTCAATTTATTTATCTATAAAATGAGGACAATAATAGCCTAATAATAATGTATAATAGTTCCCAGGTGGTACAGATCAAATGAGATAATATTTTCAAATCTTCATCACAGCAATTGGCACGTGCTATGTAAATGCTTGTTATTGTTGATATTTATTATTTTATTGTTGTTATTTATTATTTATTTTACATCCTGCTGCTAAGGGAATGAGGAAGAATAGAAAGTAAATGAGATAGGATTACTAACCATCGTTTTGCTTGATGACAGAATATTGGTAAAAGAGATTTTTCCATTTTTTCTTCTTAAGTAAAGAAAAATAAACAAAAGGCACAACTTTTGCCAAAAATTCATCTGGGCCCTCTTGGTTTTGTTTCCCCTTGGTGTTTTCACACCCTACACTGTTTTAATTTGCACTCACTCATAGGATGCTTGGCAAGCATGAAATATTTTTCAGATGTGTGGGTTGTGCTCAGCATACAGTGGGAACTTGGTAAATTAGCTACTGGGTTCATGGTGATGGCTGAGAAATTTTATTTCACCTTTAAACATGGGAAAAGATCATGATCATTCTTATGTATTTGCTATTCTCTTCTCCACATTCTTCCTCTTTCTTTGAATTGATAAAAAATGATGGTCATATCTTCTAGCATCCATTTTAGATTGACTACTGTTGAAAAAAAATCTTGATAAAGCAAGATATTTTATCCTGTGTCCATAAAACTTCATTGCTGTAAGGGGAAAATATCTATGTAGCCATCTTTCCCCTTTCCTTTTTTTAACTTAGTAATATTTTGTTTTTTTTCCAATTACATGTAAACTTAGATTTCAAAATTCATCTTTATAATATTTTGAGCTTCATTTTTTTTCTTCCTTCCTTCCTTCTCTCCTCCCCCAAAACAGCAAGCAATCTAATATAGGTTATACATGTGTAATCATGTTCAACATATTCCCACATGAGTCATTTTGTGGAAGAATACTCAGGACAAAATGGAAAAAGTAAAAGAAAGAAAAAAAAAAGCCAAATGGTATGCTTTGTTCTACATTCTGATTCCATAGTTCTTTCTCTGCATGTGGTCAGGATTTTCCAGCATGACTCCCTTGAAATTGTCTTGAATCATTGCATTGTGAGAATAGCTACATCTATCATAACTGATCATTACAGAATGTTGCTATTACCATGTACAGTGTTCTGCTGGTTCTGCTCACTTCGCTCAGCATCAGTTCAGGTAAGTCTCTCCAGGCCTCTCTGAAATCAGCCTGCTGATTGTTTCTTATAGAACAATAGTATTTCATTACATGTGTATACCACAACTTGTTCAGGCATTCCCCAATTGATGGGTAACATTTTTTATGAGCAGGGTTTTCATTGATGAGAGAAAGAGAGAGAGAGAGAGAGAGAGAGAGAGAGAGAGAGAGAAAGATAGAGATAGATAGATAGATAGATAGACAGACAGACAGACAGACAGACAGATAGAAAGAAGATGGGAAAACGAATAGATGGCAATTCACTTAAAAATGATCTGGGGATTATAAAAGGCTCTAATTTCAACCAGGTCATAGATTGGGTATCCAAGAAAGCCAGTACAAATTGGGGCTACATCAGGAGGTCAGTAATAGAACATGTGATGTCCCAATACCCTTTGGTCTGGTCAGATCACATCTTGTTTCTTACTTGGGCCCAATACATTAAGACAGATGTAGGTAAACTGGATGCCTTCCAAGACAGTGAAAGGCCTTGAGTCTGTCTCATGATGATCAGTTGAAGAATCTAAAATAAACTAGTATAAACTTAGTGGGGACATCATAGCAGGTAGTTGAAAAGGGATTAAGAGAAAGGGATCATCTTGGCCTCTAAAGTTGGAATTAATAATACCTGGAAAACTTTTGAGAAGTTAAATAACTTGCCCAGAATGACATGGCCAGTGTGCCAGATGTAGGATTTGAACCCAAGTAGTCAGGTCTTGCTGACTTCAAAGAAAGCACAAAACAAACTGTCCCCCATGGTTATAATATCCTTTTTCATGTCTTAAAATCATTATCTTTGTTCAATGAAAGAAAGCCTAAGTTGCCATCTGTTACAGGAAGTCGATTATTAGGCCATTCTTCATCCTAAAACTTTTTATATATTGGTTTGCATACATATTTTATCTGAGTCAGTAGAATTAAATCTTCTTGAGGGTATATTGTTTATTTTTCAAGCCTAGCATAATGCTTTTTATATAGTAAATATTTAATACATGTTTGTTCAATTGAACTGGCTAATTTACTGCATACTACTAAGGATATATATGTATTTTGCATCAGAAAGTCCAGCTCTCATATGATTAGCTTTCATGACCCATGACAACTTGTTTAATACTCAATTTCTTTAGAATACCTATATTTCAGAGTTGTTACAAAGACCATGAGGGATAATAAGTGTAATATATTAATGCCAATTATATTTATTATAACAATAATTGTTTACTATGTTATAGAAAATATGACATATATTATATTAAAATAATTATATAAGCACATATTTTAATATTGATATACATATAGATGTTCTTATCTATTTATCTATCTCTAAATGTATCTCTTTATATCAATCTATTCAGTCAGTCCATAAGCATTTATTAAACAACTATTAAGTGACAGGCATTGTGCTAAGCACTCAGGATAAAAAGAGGTCAAAATCTCTGCCCTTAAGCAGCTCACAATCTCATAGGGGAGACAAGAAGCAAATAAATATGTGCAAATAAAAAGTTACATAAAGGAAATTACAAGAAGGAAAGCACTAGAATTAAGGGAGTTGGAAAGTAGAAAATGAGATTTTAATTGTGGCTTAAAGAAATAGTCCCTCAACAGTAATAAGGAAATTAGGCACTTGGGAAGGACTTGGGAACAAAGAAAATGATTTCTCTTTTGGATATATTCAGTTTAAGATGTCTATTGGATATTATTGATTGGAGGTCAGCAGAGAGAGTAGGGCAGGATAATAGATCTTAGAATTCTTACCATAGGGATGGTAATTAAAGCCAAAGGTGCTGATGAAGCTACTAAAGTCTACATCTAAATCATCTATATCTACCTGTATTTATATCCCTTTTTGTATCTTTAGGTGTATATATATATATATATATATATATATATATATATATATATATATATATATATATATATATATATATATATTGGAAAAGAGATTTAAAAAAACAGAGACAAATACAAAAAGAGTGTTGACCAGAAATGGATGTTTTGCTGGGAAAAGTTTTACTTTGACAATTTTTTTTTAAAAAACCCCAACTATACAATATAGGGATTGTAGGAGACTTCTGTTTCTCAGATTTCACTGGTATATAGGGTTTAAAGAGAGAAATTCCCTTTACAAATAGAGATTAGTATTTTTGCTGCAACTTCTCATCTTCAAGAGTTGGCTAGAAGTCTTGAGACACTATATGATGTGGCAGTATATGTTCTAAGAGAATTGAACCCAGATCCCCATGACTGCAAAGCCAGCTCTTTATCCACTATGCTGGTCTACTTCTTTTTCCTTAATGTGGCATATATTATTTTGCATTAGTGTCATTGTTATAATTTAATCAAATAAAATTATTGGACATTTCATGAAAGTCAAAGAGATTTCAAAGTGGAAGTTTATGCTTATTTACAAAAAAATTGCACCTGCCTAACAATATTAGATTAATAGAAATACAGCATGAAATTATGCAGAATGGCTATTAAAGAGGGAATAATATGATTGATAGATAATTACAGAAAAATGGTACATTTTAATTTTTGACCTTAAAATAGAATTTGTGATTTGCATTAATGGAAATTGAGAATACTGCTTAGAAAAAAATCTTATATCTATTATCTTCTTTCACAAGTGTTTTATAATAATTAACATCTTTATTCTTCCTGAATCTTTGTTTTAAATACTAAGACCTGAAAATAAGGGTTCCATGTTTTCTGTAAAAAACTTTTTTGGTATGTCACATTAATCTGATCCTAATCCTGATATGTTTTACTTATATAAACTATGCACTCCAGGTAGCTCTTTTGTGACAATGGAACGGATTATTTTAAAATAGTATGGATATTGAAACAAGTGCTATAGGAAAAAAAAATTCTGGTTGCTTTGGAAATTCTATGTGTTTGAACAAAAAAAAGTTATCTAATTTTTAGACTATTCAAGAAATATTGTCAGACCCAACTTTGGAATTGCTGATGGAAAGTCATCAATATTATAGGTCACACTCTCCATATTGAGCATCACATAAAAAGCAAAACAAAAAAAAAAATTCACACCAATACTTGCTGGGCAAATATTCATACTTTCCCACCATACTGTGTACTACAGGGATTCTAGATGCCTGCTGTGTTTAAGATTGGGGCCTTAATGACTCAGTTGAATTTAATAATAAGATATAGAAGATATCCATGGGACTTGTGTAAGTCCAACTTTCAAACTTGTCAATGGAAGTAGTCAATTCCTAAATAACTAAAGTCACATTTGGTATCATGGTTGATTTTTAACACAATGTACTAAAGCAGATCAAAAGAAACTCTAGAGATATTGTTATAAAGCTTTTCAAAAACATCATTGGGAATATTAAAGTGAGTAGTAGCAAAGAATATAGCCACGAGATTTTGACTTTGCATTTGAATGCCTCAATGTGTACCACTGAAAAAAGGACAACAGTAGTTATTAATTTTTATCTATATCATGGATTCCTTTCAAAGTATAGTGAAACCTACAGCCACTCTGAGAATAATTTTTAAATCTATAATTAAAGTAATTGTTAAATTTTAGCTTGAAGTTGATGGAAAAAAGATGTATTTTTTCCCATTCAGGTTCACATCTGAACTGAAATCTTTCCATGGAATCTTTAGTGGTCCATAAATAACAGTCTATAACAACCTCTGACCTACAGTATTATTTTTAAGACCCCAGTCTAGGTGAGGATTCATTCTTCTACTTATCTTTAGTCATATATTCAAAATCATGTTAAACTAATTATTAATGCAAGTGTTAGACTTTCTCTGACAATTTCATACAAATCAAGAGGTTCTATATTTATGAAAGGTTCTGGATTGATTAGAGGACTTTTTCAGTAGTTTTTCACTTTGTTTCTTCAGAATGAAATTTTGCAAGTTATAGGTCCCATTGGATAGAAATCCCTGGCTAATATGTGGGAATTTTAGTGAACCCTAAGTTTGCACGACTCAATAGTAGAATTTGTGGTCAATAAAGGTAACACAATCGTGGGTTATGGGAAGAGAAACAGAGTATGTATGTGTGTGTGTATCTATCTTCAGCTAAGAAGTGGCTCTCTCAATGTATCGTGCTCTGATTATTGTAGATGTTGTTGATGATGGATGCTGTTGCTGCTGCTGATGCTTCTTTTTTTTTTTTTTTTTTTGAAAAGGGCCCATGGCATCACAGCATGATGTTTTGACTTGATTGTTAATTGCATGTACTTGTTAGATAGGATTTAGAAAAATGTTTTCAGTTCTATGAGCCATATTTTAGGAAGAACATCAACAAGGTAAATCACATGAAGAGAAAGTCAATTTGTAAATAGTCTTTTTTTTTTAAATTTATTCTTACTAGGAAGTGCAAAGCATTTACTACATCCTGACTCTCTATCAGCCACTGCAAAAATCACTGAGATGGCAACTAATTCTCTCTCTGTATGTGTGTATAAAACATATAAATTATGTTTACATGCACATATAGATACATATGAATATATAAATACCTATAATATATACAATATAAAATCCATGTATATATATGTACATATGCACATATATATACACATACCCACATGCACACATACATACATATATTTTAGAATAGGCATTTTTGTGATTTGCTTTCCTTGCACTCCCTTCTCTGGTTAGCATAATTCCTGAAACATGGCCAAATAGCCAACAATATACAAACACACAGACAAGCAACATGGATAGATACATAGATAGTAAGGGAGAGAAGAGAGAGAGAGAGAGAGAGAGAGAGAGAGAGAGAGAGAGAGAGAGAGAGAGACAGAGAGACAGAGAGACAGAGACAGAGAGACAGAGAGAGACAGAGAGAGACAGAGAGAGACAGAGAGACAGAGACAGAGAGAGAGAGAGACAGAGAGAGAGAGAGAATGTTGATGGAAATTCAGTATATATGTGATACAAAGCAATTTCTGTGAGGCTGCCAGATGGTGCAGCGGGTAAAAAGTTCTGGATTTAGAGTCAGCAAAACATAATTGGAAATCTTGCCTCATATACGTATTAGATATCTGACACTGAACAAATCAATTAATCTTTCTCAGACTTCTGTTTTCTTCACCAAAACAATGGAGCTAATAATAGCACCTGTTGCACAGATATCTTAGTGTCTTGTTAACTCAAAGGGCTATATAAATTTTAATATTATCATCATTAGGTGGAGGAATCACACTTCCCTTTCCCTTATAGTATTGTTGCTACTTGATTTGAGGAAGCTACAATATTGGAATCTGGAGGAAAGTAGGGATTATGTAAAGGAGTCCATTTAAGGTGTGGAAGAAAGCTTTTGCAGAAGCGACTGGTTTATTAGCCCCAAAAAGTAAGCCAATTTGACTATAATATAAAATTCATTTGGGGAAACCTTTTGCAATGAACAACCAGATAGGCTGATGTCAGACTATGAAGGACTTTAAATGCCAAATTTGTATTCTATCCTCTCCTAAAATAGTTTTTTCTATGTCAAAATTAATTTTCTCTGCCTCCTACTCCTCACCCCTAGGAGAAAAAATAAAAGAGAAACAATAAAATCCCTTGAAACAAACATGTATAGTCAAGCAAAATAATTTCAGATATGATCATAGTGCCTGATATAGTAGGCACTTAAGAAATTATAGTTAACTAACCTTACCATACACACAATACACACACACACACATGTGCTCATGCAGGTATATGTGTATATATACATATTTTATATACACAAGCATTGTATATATATTTTATATACACATACACACAATGCACATATAATGCATACATGTATACAAAAACATACACATGTATTTGTGCATATGTACGTGTGTAATAGCAGACATGAAAATATTTAACTGGAAGATCAGCAGATTTAGCATGACATTTCTTCAAGTACTTGATGCTGTGAAAGTTTATTAGGACCATGAATCATTACTTGCAAGTTAACCATGCAGGCCAATATTCTCACTTTAAAGATAAGGAAAATGAAGTCTAGAGAGGTTAAGTGTCTAAACTAAAATTAGGGCAAGTAGACAGAAGGTATAAAAAGAGAAATTTAAGACATATAGGGGAATTGTCCTAACTGTTAAAGGTATCCCAATGCAAAATACTTGTTTTAGAAATTTGTGAATTTCACTTCATTCAAATTATTTAATCAGAACCTGGACTGTCACACTAGAGAGACAATTTGCTCAAGGGTTGCTTTATTTCCCCATCATTTGAAAAAGCCCCAATGACATCACAGGATGATGTCTTGACTTGTGTGTAAATTGGATTTAAATGAGGCAGGGTTGCTCAAAGTTGTCAGCTTCATTTTCTCTTCCAGAGACATCCAAGTCTAATGGTGAGACAAAAAGCAAGGCCGCTGAAGATGGCTATTGGATGGCTACTTTGTCTGCTGTGATCCTTTCCAGTCCTGAAATTCTTTGGTTCTGTGAAGTAGAAAATCTAACTTTTTGTTTTGTTTTATTCAGTTGAAAACAGAAGTTGAACAAAACCACCACATTCAGAATGCAATATTTTGTGTTAATAATTATGGTTGTAACATTTGATAGGTAAAAGACATTCCAGATATCAGCCTACTATAGTGATCTTTTTTTTTTGTTGTTTGTTTGTTTGTTTTCCATTCATTTGGTAAGTATGTACTATAGATTCTTTATCAGCCTTCTTATTTTGGAGATCCAAAAGATTTTTTTTATGTAAACTTATGAATCCACATGATTTTTTTCATTGATGATCTTTCCTCCCTATAAAGAAACTTTTTTATGATTCAATTCAATTCTAGATTCAAAGATAATTTACAAAGAAATTGCTGATATCAGTGGTAGTCCAATATTCATGAAACTAAATAAAACACACACACACACACACACACACACACACACACACACACACACACACACATGCACATCTGTCCTAGGCCTTGAAAAAGAAAACTAAAACCAAAAAAAAAAAAAAAAAAAAAAACAACCCTCATGCTTTTAGGAGCTTAAATTCTAGTCTTGTTTTCCTTCAACCTTTATTGTATTTTATCATTGTTATGTCAATAACCTAATATATCTCTTTGTCACTTCTTCCACCTCCCTTCTAAACTTGCATTTTCCTGTCCCCAATCTCTAATTCTCCAGCCTATCCCTTCTCATGCCCTCCCTTCCAATATATGAGAACATATTTACCGTTTTTCTGAGCATATGTATCATTGACTTAAGTCAGAGAAGGCAGAGGGAGATGAAGGTCGTGTTGACCTGGGAAAAATAGCCAGGGAGTCTTTGGAAGAAAGATTATACAGCATGAAGTTCCCAAGGAACTCATGTAGTACAGTGGAAGGTTGGCTGGATTTGAGCCTTTGTTTTTCACTTTGAATATCAGATCACCCATGGACCATACAGGTAGCTTTGGGATTTCTCTTGGAGGCCCATCTGTAAAATGTGTATATAAGTAGTGTGGCAGTGCAATAAATGACTTCTGAAATCCTATGCATCCATCTCTAAATCTAGGATCTTATGTTGAGTGGCTAAGGAGCTGGTAACAGATGGATACAATATCTAAAAAAGAAAAAGAAAAAGAACAACAAATCAGTTTAAATTCTTTCCAATTAGTGGATCATCATTATTATTACCATCAATACTATAAGTGGTAACTATGCAGAACTTTATGTTTTGAAAATTTTATTCTATCTTTCAAGTATAACCTCTTGAATTTGGTAATATCAGTAATCAATTAAATGAATTTAAGAAAAACATTCCTCATGTTATCACTTTGTGAATTCATATTTAAAAAGCAAGAGATATAATCCCCATTTTAAATACGAGAAAGCTAAGGCTAAGAATGATCATGTGATTTTATCAGAAACATTCAATTATTAAGTCTCTAAGAAAGGCGTTTGGACAGCTAGGTGGCACAGTGGATAGAGTGCCAGCACTGAAGTAATTTTCCTGATTCCAAATCTGGCCTCAGAAACCAATTAGCTGTGTGATCCCATACAAATCACTTAAGTTTTTGCCTCAGTTTCCACATCTATAAAATTAGGTAGAGGAAAAAAAAAAGAAAAAAAAAAAAAGAAAAATCATTTGTGTCTCTGCCAAAAAAATATCAAATGAGGGTCATGAAGAGTCAGACACAACTGAAATAGCTGAACAAGAAAAGATTTGAATCTGTTATCTTCCTGAGTTCTTGCCAGAACTTTATCCAAGAGTAAAATACAGTGAGAAACGTTCATTTAGACTATGAGTGAGCAGTGATTACAACTCTTTAAACTGATATTTTTCAGAAAGACAATTTGACTTGCCCATACCTTTAAAGTAGGTGTAATACAACACTTCCCTCCCATTTACACAGGGGAAAAAAGTTCTTAGACTCATTTTAACCAGATGGGAAAACTTAGGGTCAAAGAATTTAAGTGCCTCAGAAAATATCAGAGACAGGATTAAAAACTTCCTTAGATGCTTACTGAATTTATATTAAAATTGAACTAAAAAAAAGAAAAAAGTTGTTGAATAAGTTCCTCACCGAAGGGCTGTTGTTCACCTAAGATGGTTTTACCATTAACCCCATTCTCAGTTCTCCAAATGCTCATTCTTCTACTTTTCCACCCTTAATATGTATTCCTTCTATTATGTGAATGACCAAGATTCATTTTCAGAGTCTTGATAAGGAAGTCTATTATTCATCCATCTAAATAGATTATTATTTGTAACTTCATTGAGCAAGAGTGCTTCTAGTCATTCTTGCATTCGATGGGTCACAAAGGGAACCTCCTTCTTTTGTAAGTTAATATTGATCTCTTAATGTATTTCCCAAACACAATAAATTATACATTTTCTAGTGGCACTTGAAAAAAAAGAATTGTTAAGGAGGGAGAAGGGATAGACAATTTAGCATTTAAAAACAAAAAAATTAAATGGTAACAAAATTAAAGTACACAATTAAATGATGTAAATATTACTTATCCAGAGCAAATCTCTCAACAACTTGTGAGAATGAAAATGAAAAGCATTTTTTAAAAGTAAGTTTTAAAATGCAATTAAACATTTTTCCTCATTTTAGTTTTTTCTCTTATGTTGGATCTCATCTTTTAATAGATTCACTTTCTCAGCCTGCAATATCCCATCAATATTAATATTCGACCTCATCACCACAGTTTATCCTTAGTGGAAGGTGGAGTCATGAAACTCCAAACCTACATTTAAGGAACTCACCTTAGATTTCTCCTCATTTCTCACTTGGTTACTTTACTTGGAGATATCTTTGCTTGGATTATAAACTCTCTGTCTCTTTCTTACTTTGCCTCAATTTCTTTCTCTCTCTCCTAATCTCCTCAATTTGACTTTTGTTTGTTTTGTATTAATTTACATTGTCCTTGTTATTTTATTAATAATTTGCATTTCTATACTGGTTTACATGTTATGAAGTATTTTACATTTTTTTTCATTTGTTCCTCACAACACCTAAGTCAGAGACTTTTATTATTCCCTCTTACATAATGAGGACACTACAGACCTTAATAGAATATAAATTTCATCAGGACAGAGTTTTATCTATTTGTCTTTTTATTCTCTGTATCCTACATAATATTTGATACACAGGTTCCTTATAAATATTTTTACATGATATTAACAATAAAGTATAATATAAATTAAATATATTTTTGTTAATATTATTTTGAGCAGGAGGTCCTTTCAGCAGTGTTCCACAAAATACTTCTCAAGTAAATATAGAAATAAATAAGACCTTTGTGTGATATGTAGATGTTTCTAATTTTGGATAAAAAATTGTGAAATTATTTACATAATCAAAATGATACTTTAACTCAATGAATACCAGGAATTCTTAGAAAACCCCAGAAATACTCCAAGTAAACGCTTTCATACCTTTGCCTAAGTCTTTCCTTTTTCTTGAGATGTTTCCTTTTCTCACTTCTAGCTCTTTGACTCCTTAATTTCTTCACAGGTTCTGTTTAAATGTCCTTTATAAAAGACTTTTGCTGATTCTGTCTCCATCCTTTTTAGTACTCTCCTGAAAACCCCTAACAATCTTGCAATTACTTCTTTTATATTTACTAATTTGGATGCATGCTGTCTTACTATCATTACCAACAACCCAAAAAAGGCATAGAGTTCTTGAGGGTAGGGCAAATTTCCTTTTTGTTTATCTTGAGCATTTAGCAGAGTACTTTGGATGTAAAAGATACATAATAAAAACTTGTAGACTTTAACTAAATAGAAGCCTTAAATCCAGGAATCTACAGCTTAAATAAATGGTAAATGATGATAAAAATTGTCAGTAAAATTAAATCAGCCACTTAGAAATAGGACCCAGGTATTCTAGCTTTTTATTTCTCATCATCCATGCTTACAGGTAATTTTCTACCTAAACTGAATAAACCCTGGTGGGTTAGACTTTATTTACTTTACAAATAGAATTTCTCAGGCATAGTAACTTAAAAAAGAAGAAAGTATAGGAGAGGGAAAACATCATAATATCTATTAAAATTGCAAAAGCTTGTTACATTTCTTGGAAAATGACATCAGACACATGTAAATCTATCCTGAGGATTTTGTCTATTATTTTATAACCTATAATAAATGATGGAATTAAAAATTCCCCTCCAATGTTTCTTTCAGGGGAAAAAAGAAATTAGTTTATTCAGGCTCTTTACTTTGTCCCACATCTGAGTATTTATACAGATGTTAAACATTTTAGGCTTTCCATTATGTTGATTGATTCTAGCCATCTAAAAAATATTCCTTTCAGAAGATGTCAGCACAATGAGTTTTTAAAAAGCTGTTGTTTTGAGTGATGATTATCAAGGGAAGAGATATGCCATTTCTGGGCAAATTTCAATGTTGCTATAAAGTGTAAGATTAGCTCATAGTGGTAGAGAGAAGTATATAATAACTTTCAATAAATGAAATCTGTATAATGATTTCCAGGGCACTTGATCAAAGGCGACTGGGGTAGGGAGAGGCAAATAAAAGTACATCCTTTAGGGGATTTTTTCTTAAGAAAAGAAATGTTTTCACTGAAGTTTCAGTCATGGAGATGCAATGAAGGTCACTGCAGCAGGCAGTACCTTCCCTGATTTAGATAAATGGGGATTCTTTCCAATGCATTCTGCTTTCTCTTTTATTCAATTGAACATTTACCAAAGCATCTTACTGTAGGCTGTCAGATAGTGTTCAAATATTTCAAAACCCATGGTGGGTTTATTAAACTGACACCAAGTTCAGCCTTAAGGGTACAGAAATTATTCCTCCTCTTTTCTTGATTCTTGAATATTCACTTATACTCCCTGGAAAATTTGTGTCACAAATGACTTTTTTTCTCTTAATATTGAATTAGTATTATAGATTTGAGAGGGAGCATATTTTTTTTTTCCAGAGAAGGATGCAGAGTTTTGTCAAAAATACCAAAATCAATATTAGATCAATAATAATAATTCTCTTCTTGTTGTTCTCACTCTAGGAATTATTGAGTGTGAAAAATTTTTTCAGGGGACTTATAAAATATTTAAAGGAAGAAACTTTTCAACATTGTAAAACAAGCACTCTGAGTTTTAAATCATTGAATTTATTAATAAAGTTCTATTTTTAAATAAATCTATCATTTCAAAACATAAAAAGATATATTTTAAAAATAAATTTCATTGAAGACTTTCATTATTATGACAATAAATCTCAAAATTATTTCTTTCTGTTACACAAATAATATATAATCAAAAAAGCATTAATAAAATATTTATTCTATGACAGTTATTTTGCTTTGAGCTGGATATATAAAAAAGTCTTTAACAAGTTGACATTGCAGTGTAAAAGTCATAATTATCTACAATATTATGAAACAGGAAAAATGAGTTCTCTCCATTTTGTCCATTTTTTAAAAAGATGGTAAATACAATGATCAGGTGGATGGAGAGCAGTCCAGAGTTAGGAAGATCTGGATTTAAGTTATAACTCTAATACATACAGACTCTGTACTCCTGGGCACATTATAGACCTTAAAATTTTACTTTATTTTGAATGTAAGAAATAAAAACAAGCATTTCCATAAAATAGTAGAATAGGAAATATATATATATATATATATATATATATATATGCAATTTATATATATATGCAATTTATATATATATGCAATTTATATATACAATTGTCTGTTAAACTGCAATTCTGTAAGTATGACTTATTATTTCTTTTAAATAGATAACATAGCTTTCATGTAACTTCCCCTCCCACCCTTTTTTCTTCTCCTAAGATAGCAAGTTTTGTGAACAAATATGTATGATATCTTTTAAACCATTCCATATATTCCTCTATTTATCAAATCTTTCTCTATATGCAAATAGTGTCTTTTTTCATGTCTTTGGAGCTAATTTGGATATCTATAAAAGTCAAAATGATTTATTCACTCAAAATTGTTTTTAAAAGTATATTATTCTTATTATATATGATGTTCTCTTGGTTTCACTCATTTACTTCATCATTTTATACAAGTCTATCCATGTTTTTCTTATTTATAGAACTTCTAAAATACTTCTAGGCAATTGTTTGGACTGCAAGTTATAAAAAGTATAATTTTGGATTAATAGAAAGTGTTTCATCAGCAGAAGTTCCTTATACTGGTGAAATCATAGGCATAGTCCAAACTCTGTCTTTCACAAATAGGGGATACTTTGGAGGAATCCTACACTACGATTTGGTGTTAAAATCATAGGCTTTAGAACTGGTATAGACCTTTGAAATCACCTAGTGAATAATCTCATCTCAAAGATAGAAATGAAAGAACAGAAAACATTATAGTTTAAGACTTCCTATAGAGGCAGAAATTGTGGAATTCCACAAAGGAAACAGAAAATAAACAAAAATAACCAATAAAAAATAAATTAATAAAAGGAGGGAAGATGCTATGGCATGTAGTTGCAACAATTCTAACTTGACCTATTCAAGCAAGCTGTTAACACTGAAAAAAATGGGAACTGGTTTAAAAAAATAAAAATAAAAACATAATGAATAGTTCAAATTAAAGTTTAGCAGTGCTAAGCAATTGCCAGAAATAAAATATCTAAATGAGGCTAGAAATCTCTAACAGAAAATGGATAAATTTCTTTTAAAGGGAAGGAACATGGAATTGCTGGACTAAGAGGTTTAGACTATAAACACATAAAGCACACCTTACAAAGGATGGGAAAAGAATATGAACAATATCACCTGATAAAACAAGGAGAATTGGTGTAGAGAAAAACATAAATTTGTAAAAATATGTTATACTTATTAAAGTCAGATTATCAATGCAATATTAAAGAAATAAATTATATTCCAATACATGTTTTATCACTTACTACCAGCAAGTCACAAATCTGCACCTTAGGTTCCTCATCTATGAGTGAGTTCCATTAGATTAGATTGTCAAATATGTTGTTAGCACCCTTAAGTTCAGCCCAAACCAGATTAAAATGTAATTGGTAAATTACTTCACAGTAGATTTGTTAGATATTTTACATAAAAAATAAAAATAAAATAAAATATAAAATGATATATTTTAAAACTAAATCAATATACATTTTATACAAATCCTTCTGCACAGATTTTAATTTCTACTTGAGTTTGATTCTATTATAATACATTATCTCTAAAAACCTTTCCTTCCCTGATAAATTATGAATTTATGAACCCAAGAACTTTTGAAGATGGAATGAGAAACAGGACAAGAAATAGATAAACGATGGAATGGGTCTATCAATTTAGGATTATAAGATCATAGAATCAGATTCAAAAGGGACCTTAGAAGTCTTCAAGTCTAACTCCCTCATTCTGCAGATGGTGAAACTGAGCTACAGAGAAAAGATAATAGCTCAGATGTTTATGCAGCTAGTAATTGTCCAGTTCAGGGTTCTAATAAGTTCTTTCCTCCAAGTCCAGAGCCTTCTCCATCAAATGTTTCTTTAACATTTTCCATCTTCTCTAACAATCTATAACTATATTTTAAATCTAATATCTCTGTTACCAGTTTGTTACATGGGGAAGTCAAAATGAAATGGAATAAAATGTTGATGATAAGAGTAGTTGTCCCAAAACTTGTAAATAAAAGGGAAGTCCAGGCTGGAAGTGACATCATTTTGAAAGCATTATAAGATAGATTCTAAAGATACCTGTAAGAAGAAGAAATATATTTTCATAGAAAATGGATTTTGAGAGAAAATCCATTTTCTTCTGATAAATATATTCCATAAAAAAGTCTCTTAGAGAAGTTGAATTTAAACTGAGTTCTTTTTTGTTTGTTTGTTTTTTAGAAAGCAAAGTTAAATTAGCAATAAAGGGGGATAAAGGATGGTGTTACAGGCATGGGAGTTAACAAATGGAATGGAAGGAAAGAAGGAAGAAAATAAATGTTTAACAAGTATTTATTTTTATATTATGTTGTTATTTATTATTGTGTTTATTAAGTATTTTCAATGTGCCAAAAACTATATTAAGCACTGGGCATACAAATACAAGCAGAAAGAAAGTCAATCTGTGCTCTCAAGGAGCTTACATTTTGTTGGGAGAAGGCAACACATTAAATGAAATTGATAAGTGGGGGATGGAGAGAAAGGTGTAGGAGAAAAGAAAAAAATGAATGGAATTGCTAGAGAATCATTGTTTTGAAATCAAGAGAAATACAGGAAAAAGGCGGGCAGGAAATAAAGAGAGGTTAGCCTTTATTCTCCCACATAATGGAGACTGTAGGAAGACTTCATCTTTGGGAGGAGTAGAGAAAAGGGGTTATGGAGGAATAGTTCTCCAGTGGGATGCAGTTGGGGTGCACTTTCCTGGGGCAAGAAAGTCCCAAGCATAGAAAGAAACTGCAGGATGTGTCAGCAGGAGGAAGGTGGTTACCTGGTTTTGAAGATGAGAAGAAGAGAGAAAATAGAATAGATCAGGAGGGCAATGAAAGCCCAGATGGAAGATTAAGGGCAATGGTAGGGAAAAGCAAGCAGGCTGGTTTGAGGGAATAAAAAAATATATATATAAAATATATAAATATTTTTATAAATATAAATAAATAAATGAAAATATATAAAAATACTGTAAAGGCAGAAAGGGATCACATTGTGGTAACTTTATGTGTACAACAGAGGAGTTGATCCTGGAGTTTACTGAGTAGAGTAATGGTATGGTTAGAACTGGTTTAACAGCTAGCAGGGTGGACAATGTACGGAAAACAAGAAGAACCTGTGATAGTCAAACAAATAATAATCAATGGGGAATAAACTAAGATGGCTTCTTTGTGATTAGAGGGAATGAATTATTGGGAAGGAAAAAAAATGCAGGAGTTGACAACATGTTTCATTATTAATTTCTATCCCTATTTGGGGAGAGTGAGTTACATAGCAAGGATTTTTAAAGTATAAACAAAGTTCAAAAATGGGCAAGGTTTTGAGGGAAAAATAATAAATTTAGGTTGGTATGTTAAGTTCAGGATGTTTTTAGGGCATCCAGTACATATGTTCAAAGAACTATCAATTATTCATGGCTATTATTTAGGAGAAAGACTGGGTCTAGATCTACAATTCTGAATATCATAAGAACAGAAATGATAGCTCACTAGAGAACTATATTGTGGATATATATAATATATATGAATATATATATATATATATATATATACTCATATATATAATTTGCCATATTAATGGGGATTTATGTTCAAGAAGCTGTACAAAATAGAAAATTCAGAAAATGTGTTATTATTAAAAAAATAATAGATGCAAGAGATTAGAATTAAGAAGGTTGGATAAGGCTTCCAATATAAAGACTTGGATTTTAGTGGGGATATAAAAAATTCATGGAAATAGATGAAATTGAGGAAAGAGATGATCTCTACACACGAGCAACAGTCATAGAAAATGATCTGGAGTCAAGGGATGGAGTGTCTTATTTCTAAAACATCTAGTACAGTGGTAGTAAGGTGCAAGAAGACTGGAAAGGAAGGAGGATCCTGGGTATGAAGGAAGGGCTTTGAATTCCACACAGAGCATTTTATATTTGATTTGGGAGGTAACAGGCAGCCACCAGGGTTTTTTGAGTGAGGTCATAACATGGTTTAACCTACATTTTATGAAAATCACTTTAGTGACTGAGAAGAGGATGGATCATGTGACAAAAACAGGCATAAAAGTTGAGCAGCTTGAATATTGCAATAGTATGTAGGTACTATTAAAATTCCTAGAGGAATTTCTACATTCATTGGGTAAATTGGTTACAGTTTGAGAAAGCACTGATGAGTTATAATGTATACCACTCAAGGAAATATTTACATTGATTACATCATTGTATCCCTTAATAGAATGTAAATATTTTGAGGGCATATATATGTTTTGAGTATATGTGTGTGTATGTGTGTAAAAGAAAAAAGTTTATTTTGGGGGACACATCACATTTATGAACCTGTTTGGATGAAGTGGTCATAATGAGTGAGACACATAGCAAAGTTTTGATTAAGTTTAAAAAGGGTTAAATAAATAGAGTTTATATTGTTGAACTTGCAAGAAAAGAGAGACCTCTCTAAAAAGACTGATACAGCAGCTTGCAAAACCTGACAACTAACTGAAATTTTAAAAAGACATGTATGCATGATGGAATCAAGAACAAATAACATAGGATAAAAACAAAAGTGCTACATATTTTTATAATAGTGCTAGGAGCACTAAAGCCTTAAATGAGTTGAGTCTGACAACGAATACTAAAGGACAAAAAATATATTTTCAGTGAATCTTTTGCTTTTGTCTTTCACTGTTGGACAAAATAAAAGGGATAAGACAGTTTCTCAAGGGGGATAGGATGATGTTAATGGATGATAGTGAAGTTGCTGCATTACTCAATTCATTTTTCTTATGCTTTATCTTCCATGGTAAATGATCAGAAAGGATAGAGCAAAAATGGCCTGCAATGTGAAAAACCCCCAGAGCCATGGTAAGTAAGCATCTTAGGAAATTTTTATTGTCTATGATTTTTGAAAGACCACAGAAGAGAAAGGGAAACTACAAAATTAGAGGGAGCAAATGTTCAGATTTTTTTTTAAAAAGGTAAGGAAAGAGTCAGAGTATTCATGCTTTGAATAGTCCAAAAAGCTTATCTTTTATTTGAAGCAAAATTCTAAAACACATTAAAGTGATAATTTATAAGTATCTACAAATGGAAGAAATAACAAAAAATTATCTTTGTTGTGAATAGGTACTGTCAGAATTAAAAACAAAAACATACAACTTTTTTCCTGAGATAATATTTTCCTGTGTAATAGAAATAGTCTAGATCTCGTCAGAGAATTTGATGAAGTCATGCATGCTCTTGTTATGAACAAGATAGAAACCTGTGCTCTAAAACAGGTAAAATATAGCTTAATGGCTTCAGGATGGTTCCATGACTAGACCTAAAGATGAGGCACTGATGGTTCATTCCTGACTTTGAGGTTGTCTCTAGTACCACCCTCTCCCAACATCTCTCTTAAAACATTTTTGCACTTCAATAATTTCTATTGACTTGGATGGAGCAAAAGGAGATATATCAATCAAATTTTTGTTTTGACATGAGGCTAGTAGGAAGAAATAACACCTTACCCGGCTCTAACAATAGGAAGAAAACAACAAGATAGAATTTATTTGCCTTAAATATAATGATGTTTTGTTTGTTTTTTAGCAAAAAATTATCAACTTTAACTTTATAGGTTAAAAGAGATATGACTAGAAGCTATTAAACTATTAAATTATTAAAAGCTATTAACAAAAAAAAGCAAATGCATGAAAGAATAGTAGTTTACAAAATGGGGGAGTTAGATGAAGGGGTTGGAGAAATCAGATGAAAGAGCATAGGATGGATGATAGTAGTATGCATAATGAGAAACTGAATTCCAGGAAAAGACAAGATAGGTTGAAGGATAAATTTCCTGCAGGCTTGGAGAGTTTCAAAGACACAAGTAGAGGGATGGCATTTAGCACCTCAGAAGGTGGTATACATAATGCTGAGGTTATTGAATGAGCAGGATTAAAAAGGTGAGTGAGATCTATTGATTTTTTTCTAGTGAAATATGAGTCAAAGTCAGAGGAAGAGCAGTAAAGGACTATAGGGACTTATATATAAGGACAAAAGAGGTGTTTCAGAATGGATGTCATGGAAAATATGAATTAAATCACAGAAGAATAGTTTGTCACACACACACACACACATACACACACACAAACTATTGGAAGTTAGTTAATACACGTTTGTAATGGACTCAAGTCATCATGGTTGCGTAACTTTCTCCAGCAGCTAAAAAAAATATAGAAACAGAAGGAGAAAAGACAGAAGGTGGGAGTAACCCATGATTTGATTTCAGAAATGGAAGAATGCTATAGGTTCAAAGTGTGTAAGAGAGGAAAATAATTCAAAGTAGGAGGAATTATAACCTGAAGATAGTTGGCTAGATTACAAGATTTTGAAGACAGAAAAATGAATCCGAGAAAGGAATGGTAACCTTGAAAAAAGGGAAGGATATAGCGACTAGAGATTGTTATGAGGACACAGAATAGGGATAAAGCACATGAGAAAAAACAAGGAGGGGTAGCTAGGTGGTGCAGTGAATAGAATACCCTCCCTGAATTCAGGAGGACCTGAGTTCAAATCTGGTCTCAGACACTTAACACTTCCCAGCTGTGTGACCCTGGGCAAGTCACTTAACCCAAAATGCCTCAGTTTAAAAAAAAAAAAAAAAAAGAAAAAGAAAAACAAAGGAAAGGAAATTATGGTTACATAGAATATTTAGAAGAATGAATTGTGTAGATAGGAAAAGAAGTAGATGATAATATCAATAAGTCCTTCATGTGACTGAGGTGGAATAAAGGTAATGATTATTGGAAGTGAAGATTTTGCTGAAGTGGAGATCAAGGATATTTGAAAGAACATCACCATATAAACAAAGCTCCCATTTATAAGGGCAGGAGTTGCTGTGCAGGGATAGATTCTTAGTCAGACTGTTGATCAGTTAGTAGAAATTAACAGGATCCAGATGGAGGGAAACCAAAAGAAAGATTTCTGAGTAATATGGTAAATGGAAGACCTAGAAGGTCGAGGAATAAGCACTTAGCAAATTCTTTATGAGTGGAGAGATCATCTTCATCTATAACTTAGAAGAAAAAAATACTTAACCATGGACTACAGATATATTTATGACTGACTTTTTTTTTTTATCTCAGAATATGATATAATTGATAGAATGATGAGTTTAGTGTCTGAAATTCTGTTGGACTAAGTTTGAATTTTCATTGATAAAGGAAACTCTGTCAATGCAGATAAGCACATATATATAGATATATATATCTATATATATGTGCTTATCTGCATATACTTAAGAGTCTTTAAGAATTGCCCAGGGCATTGAGAAGTAAATTGATTGATTCTCTAGGACTTTAAGTACATATCACTACCCATTTTGCCATTCTCCCTTCCTGTCAGAAAGACCTCATTTCAATGCTACTTTTGATAGTCAAAGTACTAGCTGTATGTGTCTAGCCCGTTCTCAGAGGGGCTATGTAACTCCTTAGAACTATATTACAACCAAGTTGACTTCTTCTTTGATAGAGGGAGCTCCCACACATGTAAGTTCCTTAAACTGATGAACTATGCATTCTCACCATATTTCCCATTTTCTCCATAAATTTTCACATTATTGTACTGAATGTTTTGTTAAAAGAAATTAGCAAAGAATATTCATGGACTTTATTATAAGCTTGGGAAAAAACAGAAGAGTAGCTAGACATGAGTTCTATCTTATTTTGTTGTATTTTTTTCAATACATTTATCAGCCTTTGGTGACCATTCATGTCCTTTGTATATCTCTCTTCAAATCTTTCATTGTCTTCAAAAGTCTTCTAAGGAAAAAAAAAGAAATGAATGCAACCAATTCATATGAGTTTATTTTTTTCTAAGTCTTTCAGTCCTATTTTTGCTCTTGATGTCTCCTTCCCTCCTTTTCATTTCTAAACCATCTGCATGGATCCCACTGGCAGACTACACAGTGGGAGGTTGACTTTAAAAGCTTCATGTTGCATTGTGGTATTAACACTACAATGCTGACCATGCATTTTTTTTTTTTAAAGGCCTTAAACTTGAACTGGCCAAAGAGTCTATATCCAAAATATTGAGATGTTGACGCTCTTGTTTAATTTCCTCCTAGTGTTCAATGGTAATGAAAGCTCCTGGGAACTCTTATTAAAATAACAAAGCTTTATAATAGCTTCTGATTCCATAGGTTATAATACAGGCAAGCTAATAGATCCCTTTTGTCTCCCTACATAGAGTATTTTAAATCTTAAAATAAAAATTATTTTAATACCCACCAAATAAGCACCATTCATTCATGCATTTATTCATTAGAAATTTAGCATGCAAGCATGGGAAGACCAGAGTTCTAAAGCTTAGAAAGTACAAACCTTAGATAAGGTACAATGACTGCCAAAGTCGTAATTGAATGAGCCAGTCATATTTCATGCCATGTTGCCAAAACTCTGAGGGCATTAATAGCACAAGTAGTTCTTCAGAAGCACAAATTATCTCTAAATTAGCAAGAATGTTCTCTATGGTGTAGCAACGTGTTACTAGAGTCTGTCCATTAGGACAGTATCTTAGGGGATGTATCCTTGGGTATCACTCCCCTATAATTGAATTTCTCAAAAAAATTGATTATAACAATTAAGATAAATAATGACCACAGTGTACTTACTACATGAAGGTAAGGATTAAGGTTCCTTCCAAAACTTAAAGAATATGTCCATATCAGTTTGCTATTATTAATCTCAATTAGAATCATTTACTTAAAGATTATGAAAAGAGGCTAGGAAAAGTGACACAAGTTTAGCTTTAAAGCAATGGTAGGAATTTACTAGGTGGAAATGGAGATGGTGAAAATTCTAGACATGTATAATAATACAAATAATAGACTAGACAAAAGAGCAAGGATCATATGGCCTGCTTAGGCAACAAGATAGGTGGTAAAGTGTAGAAGACTTTTCTAGGAGATAAGAAAATGAGTTCAAATCCACTTTTACCACTTCCTTTGTTTCTCCTTCTGAAATATGAGGATAATACTAGAATCTACCTTCTAGAATTGTCATGAGGAACAGATGCTAAACTTGTAGTACTTTTCCAAATATTAAAATCATTATAAAATTTATCATTGTTGTTAACGAATTAGATTAGTTTCTAGTACTTTTGAAGAGCATTGATCTGAGAAAAAGCTTGAGTGCTTGTATAGAACCAGAGAGTAGAAGGCATGGAATGTCACTATAGTAATTAGTAATCCCATCCGAAATAGTTTACATATCGCATTTACCGTTGAAGCTCTCTCTCTACATACTGATATGAAAATAAGAAACATTTAATGAAAATGCATTTAACTGAAATGAATTACAACATTTGTGATAGGAGTAAAAGATGTATCTCCAATATTTTATAAACTTTATTATTTATCTTTTAGATATGACCTCGATTTTTTACAACTTTAGTGTCTTGCCCAAAGTCATACAACTTGTCTGTGTGAGAGGTGTTATTTAATCTCAGACATTCTTGATACAAATCCAGCTTTTCTTCAGTGTGCTGTCATATTGTGCTCCATTTTACTATTCACATTAAGCATAAAAAATGCTTTTAGAAGACAACAAGGTGTCAGTGGTTTACAATTAAAAACACAAAACTACATTTGTCAAATGAAAACATGTGAAGTATCTGGGACAAAGCTGGATAAATGTATATATATATAACTGAAGTTAATATCTATTATATCATACAGAACAGATACTCTTGCTAAATAGGGATTTAAAAAAGGAAGCTATTTAGTTTTGTTTGTAATTATTCCTAATTATAAAGAAAAAAGGAATATCTACAAAATAAGGAGAAATAGCCTCTGACAGTAATCATGATTGTCCCAACAACACATGCAATCTCTACATTGGATTGATGCGGTCGTCCATGTTAATTCCTAAGCAGCCATCTTTCACCATAGTTTTATCCTTTCTGCAGGTCAAATTTCACTGTGTTAATTGTCTAGCCATCTCACAACACATTTTGGCAGACATCAGTTGGATGGATCTTGTTTTGGCACACTATTAGCCACAACATTTTTTAAAAATCTAATTAGCTTCTGTCTGCATGATTTCATTGACCATGAAAACTACAGACAAAATTTCACGGGAAGTAAGCTACATACTTCAACTATAGGGAAAAGTATAAAAGCAAAGTAGTGCATCCTCCAAGAAATTAATTTGGATAGATGATAAAGGACAACTTCATATCTAGTTAAAATTGCAGAAGAGTATAATTAAGTGAGCTGGGCTGTTTTTTAATTTTTGTTTTTTTTTTGTTTTTTTTTTTTGTAATTCTCTGGCCAATGCTTCTCTTAATTATTTAGTTAATGGACCTGTTTATGCCAAAATAGTCTGTGATTAGAAGCCAAATTTTCAGAAGTATCCCCTCACTCTCTACTTTAATACCCTAGATGAGCTAGTTATTTGTCGAATCTTTCATTTCTAAGTTTAAATTTCAGTTTTATTCATACAGGTGGTTACATAAAATTGAGTCAATTTTGGAAACAGTTAAAGTTTAGACAAATACACTTGCTTATTTCCAACAAATTCTTGTCATTTAAGGCTCACATGTTGTGTGAAGTTAACAGAATAATTTATGTTTCTAGGCAGAGGAAAAGTGTAATCTTAACTAAAAGATCTTATCAATAGGTTATGTAACACTACCTTCAACAAATTCACTGAGAATGAGAAGATATGTACAGACTCAGTTAACCACCTCACTGTTCATCAATTCTGTCTAGGGAAGAAAGGAAATATGACCAGCTATCTGTCAAAGTCTTATTTTGTATGTGGCTTTTCCATATTTAAGAGTCTCCTTGGGGTTCACAGATATACATTTATGACTCAAGCCTCCATCAGATGTATTTTTTTCAGAGTAGTTTGACACATGAAATCATTAGTAAAATCTATTTCATTGAAAAAGTTTATCAAAGTAAATCAAGAATATTGAAGTAAACAGTGAACCTCCACTATCCACAAATCTTTGGTGAGAGCAGAAATCTTTGTTCCTGAAAGACTAATGTATCTTTACAAGACAGTAGGATAACATGAAAGCAGCATAAATTAAGACATTTATAATAGGGTATTGGCAAAGCAACTAGGACCACTTTAGAAAAACTTTATGCCTTCCTGCCATTTTCTCCAACTCCTGAAGCTTAAATCTTGTTCTTTGTTGATTTTCCTATATTACTTTCAAAGTAAAGATCATTGTGAAGTATGTAGTTTCCCAAAGAGAGAATGGGGATGACTAGACTCCTCTTAAATATATAGGGTAATCTATAGGATGACCAAAGATTAATCATCCTTAAAACAGATTCTAGCCTTGTAACATAGTATTCAATATTAACCTGTACTTTATCACCATCAGAGTCACTTCTTTGTGTTAAGTAGAATAATAAGGTTGACTCCAGACAGCCTTATTGTAGGTCGATATTATTTATTGGTAGTATCAATTATTAAATACTTACTATGTACTAGACACTGGGTTAAGAGCTGGGAATACAAATATACAAAGAAATAAAGGTAGATTCTGCCCTCAGAGATCTTGCATTTTATGTGAAAAAACACTTAGGAGGAGAAAGAAAATAAAGGGAGATGGAGAAGGGATAGATATCCATGAAGAGGAATGTGGAAGGAATCTGGAATTCAGGGGTAGGCCCAGAGACTAATTAAGGGATACCTGACTCTAAAAAACAAATATATCACAAAAACTCCACTGACTCACAGATGAATCCAGAATTTTATTTTTTTTTTTTTTATGTTGTAAAAGCAGGTACCTAAGCTAGTATACAAGCAGAGTCTTTTATTCCCTATCTCAAAAAATAAATTCCTCCCCTGATTCCCTATTGACTGGGTCCTACTGAGGTTATATACAATATGGAGCACTTAATCCCCCTCCTTGAGTGTGAATCTCTACCTGATCACATCACTGCACCATCCTCCTCCCTGGTGAATATATCTTTACCTCTAATTACATCTTTGGCTCACTAGAGTACTAGACCTTATTTACACCTTCTTTTTATTGGGGAATTTGAGTCCCCACCCTAATTGCATTTTATATAATGTGTTTCTTATGCTAAGTCCCCACCCCTGATTACATTTTTCCTACAGAAGCCTTTTTCTCCCTTGTTAACCTAACTTTTAGATTCCATTTCTTATCTTTAAGTTTCACTTCTCTAAGTGAATTTCTAATTTAAGTTTTGTAATTTGTGCAAACTAAACCCTCATTTAGTTCTCACAATGGCAGAAGCACTTTTCTAAAAATGAATCATGGGAAGGGGCCACAGATCAGAGGTCTGAGAAAGCCAAGGGAAATGTGGACTTCCAGGATGAGATGGCCACAGGAGCAGGTGGAGGTTCCAGGATGATAAAGTTGCTGAGATATGGTGTGTGTGTGTGTGTGGGGGGGAGGCGGGGGGGAGGGGGGGAGGAGGGGAGGGGAGCTGGAGATGACTCTGAAAAGTCAAGATTGGAGCTTGGGGAGAACTCAGGATTGCATATTTTATATAAGATATGTACATTTATACAACTGCCATACTTTTAAATGCAAATCTTACCTTGGAAAAGAGATGGTCTCTCCAGTATGCTTCACTTAGTGTGTCCTTTGAAATCTTTGAGGACATGAGATCCAATACTGAGAATGAAGAATCAATCCCTGAGTGACAGCAAGAGGAGCTATGTCAGTGGAGACCTTGCAATTTGGACTTTTAGAGCGCTCAAGAGTCGGGCCTTGTGCTAGAACAGCATAGGTAGAACCTTAAAGTCTAGCCACCTGCTCTGCAGGGAGGATCACTGTAAATCAGCTATACATCTAAGGCAGAAGGGCTGGTGTTTTACCCCAAGGAACCAGAATCTGGCTTATATTTTACTTCTGTGATGGAAATAATTGAGTTTAGTGCCTACTTAATATGAATTAGTAAAAACAAAAAACAACTAGTGGCACTTGTGAACTTTGCTTATCACTGCACTGATTGTGAAATGATGGACTCAAAGATAAGGATGCAATATTTTCCTGACAATTCTTCTTCTTTTTTTTTTTTTCTCCTAGTTCTCTCTCTTCTCCAAATCATCTTCCTTATTCATAGTAAATCCAGGGCTATTTTCTATACTCATTAAACAGCGTTCACCTAATAGAATAATAGCATTTAGAATGCTTACTGCTAACATTATTGATAGAACAAAAATATGGCAGTGATAACGGTTTCTTTATTATTGTAAGTTAAATTAAATTAATTTCTTTGTATCACCCAGACTTCTTTCCCCTCTGCTTTGGATTGTATTGAGAAATTGTAATTTAGAAAGAGTTTTCAGAACACAGAAAACCTTGGTTTTAGTGTATTTTCTGCATATCCAACCACATTAGAAACATTTTAGCCATTTGAAGGTGCCAAGTTTTAAAAGACATGTTGACAAATTGAATTATATCAAAAAGAAGCAAACAGAATGGTGCAGCATCTGGTAATCATAACCAATAAAAGAGTTTGTTGAAGAAAAAAAAATGTTTAGCCCAGAGAGGAGAACATTACTAAAGAAGATATGCATGTGATACTCACATTCTTGAAGACCTGTAATGTGCAGGTCTTTGTTGCTTTTTTCTTAAGAAAACTGGATGGATAGACTCAGGAACTGATTAAACTGCATGATCTTGGGAAATTTGTTGTAACTCTTTGGGTCTCATTTCACCCTATATAAATTGAGGAAGTTAGAACAGATGATTTTTAAGTTGCCTTCAAGAAGTGGTATTCAACAAAATCACTCATGGGAAGATTTTGATACAATTTAGGGAATAACTTTTCAATTCATTTTAATTCCACAAATAGTTATTAACAGCTATTGTATTTCAAAAACTATGCAATCTATTTGTTCCCTTAATTTCTCCTTCCATACAGTATCCTAGAAATGTGGATAAATTTTGGTATCTCCTTTAACTTTTATACTTTCTATTAAGGAAATTACAACTCCCAACTTGAATATAATGTATAACCATACATGATGAGTTCCTTAGGAAGTTATAAAATAAAGTTATGTGTGAAGCAGAAACAGTAGAGAAGCTATTGTCAATGATTAGATGAGAAAGGAGATATGGCAATAGAAAAATAATGGATATGTTATATAACATGCATTATAGGTATATAGATATAGAAATATACATAAATCTGGATATATCTATATCTATGTGTTCAAAGATATCTAGTGCTAGATAGACTAGATATAGATATTCTCCAGAGGGGCACAAGATTAACCAAGATTTTGAGACAGAATTATTCAAGGAATCTGCAGTCGTCTAGTTTAGCTGAACTATTTCATTGTTGGTTGCCTGTAGTATATAAGACTGGAAATATAAAATCATAGATTTTGAGCTAGAAGAGACCATAGAAGTCATTGAATCCAATATTTGGTTCTTAAAGTGTTGTGTCACAGTTCTCTTTTAATGTCTTGACCCACTTTTCCTAATTGTCCTATTCAGTTACTCTGCCTCAGGTTATAACCATTCCCTCTTAATGTTAGGATAAAGGTCTTATATAGTCATTCCCTCTTAATGTTTGATGGGATAAAGGTTTTTATCCATTTTAAACATCATTAGAATATCAGGAGCTTCTCCAGTACCTCTTTCCATTATGTCATCCTAGGTGCCTCCCCTCATTAGAGGATCCCCATCCAGGTACCTCCCCCATTATGTCATTGTTCTTGTTACCCTATAAAAGAATCTCGTATCTGACATTCCTTGCTGGATTCTTTGAGAGGATAGTCTCGTTCAGCCCTGGGACCAAGCCATGGGTCCATTTGTTCCCAGTAAGTCTCTCTATCTAATAAATTATTAAATACTCTCTAATCTCTATCTTGCTCAGTTTCTCTGGCATTACAAAAGTTGTAGAAGCTATGACCATAAGATCCCATGTTTGGTACATAGTACAATCAGAAGTGGAACTGTGGCCCTCTGACTTCAAACTCAATGCCTTTACTAGGAAGTCTTATGCTATTAAGTTTTAGAGGATCTTGAATGCTAGACAAAATAATTTGAATTTGACATTATATAGCAAAGACCTTTTTTCATATTGTTGTAACTCAATGAGATTTAAGTAGAAAAAGGATACTGTAAGTTCAGAAGTATAAAGTATGAATTACATAATGAGAAAGTGGAGTTGAGTGTTTAGGAGATCCCTATATTTAGACTATCTTTCTTTTTATGCTTACTGAAGGCTTTTTTCCTGCTAGTGTAGTTCAACGAAATATTAACTAAGACCTACATTATGGCAAAAACACTAAACATTTTGAAATTTGAATTAACCAGACTTATTAAGTGACTGATGATGAGGTATTCAAAAGAAAGAAGAGGTTACTTCCTAAAAGAACTTGAATTCTTTCATTACATAGTAACAGATGAACATCATTAAATATGGCTGTACAAGTGGTGCTTGATTAGATAATGTGAATAGTCAAAGTTAATTCTAAAAAAAACCTTGTGTCAGAGATATCTTAGATACTTCTCCTTCAAAAATCAGATCTGTGAGATGATGTGTTCTAATAAACTTTGGAGTCAGAAAGATCTGTTTTAAAGTCTTACCTGCAATAGATACTAGCTACTTAACCATGACAAGTAGTTTTACTTCTCTGAACTTCTTCCTTCCCCCACTCAAAGACACTCCAAGAATATAAATTACTGATAAATTAGCAATACGCATCAATTGAAATGCCCCCTATCAATAAAAAAAATCTACAAAATAAAATCACAAGCTTAGATTTAAAAAGTGGAAAAAAAGCAAATTCAAGTTATAGCATTGACAGTAAATATATCCAAAGAGAAGGACAGAATTCATACTAATGTATAAATTAGGATACTAGTAATTGTACAGCCTTAATAGGAGATATAGTAAATTTGTAATAGTATTTTATTTTTCTCTAGATATATGACAAGAAAAAATTTTAGCATTCATTTTTACAAGATTTTGAGTAGCAAAATTTTCTCTCTCCTTTCCTTCCTTCCCCTCTTTTGAAAAAGTCTGATGTAGTTTACACATATGCTTATCATGTAAAACATATTTTCATGTTAGTAACAGTTATGGCAGAAGAAGCAAATCAAAAGAAAAAAACAAAACAGAAAGAATAAATTGGAAAAAATGCTTTGATCAGAGTCCAAAAGTTTTTTTATCTGGCTATGGATAGCATTTTATTTTTGTGAAGTTTTTATACTTGTCTTAGATCACTGAGAGATTTAAAAAGCAAATAAAAAGCAAATTCAGTCATAATATTGCCAGTAAATATATTCAAAGAGAAGGATAGAATTCATAGTAATGTATAAATTAGGATACTAGGAATTGTCAGTCTGAGAAGAGTTGACATTCATAGATAATCATCATACAATGTTACTGATATTGTGTACAATTTTTTTCCTGGTTCTGCTCATTTCACTTTGCATCAATTCATATAAGTTTTTCTAATTTTTCCAGAAATATGACTTTTCATCATTTTTATTGCACATATTATTCTTCTGTTTTAATTTTTGATAGCAAGATTCTCTTCTAATAATGAACGTTTGTACTTTCTCCTTTTTGCATGATTGATCCTTTTCAGTATCTTTTACTGAATGCATGAATTCCACTCCAATGCATAGTTATCATAGACTATTCATTTTTCTATCTAGTGTCTGAGGCTGGATTTTACCTCCGTTGTTCCAGACTGCTGGCTTAAGACTCAGCTGCCATTAGACAGTAAGCTTCTTTGGCTGTTTTTGATTTTGTATTCCCAGTGCTTCACATGTTATACAGTACACAGTAGCCAATTATTATATAATTGACATCTGTAATTGAAATAAATACAATTTAAGCCATTTTTGATGGCTAAGTCTTGTTTCTGTTTGATTGTTTTAAGATTAACTCTGACAGACTTGCTTTAGAAAGGTCTGGAAAGACAACATGAACTGATGCTGAGTGAAGTAAGCACAATTGATACAACATTGTACACGGTAACAAGAAGATTATCAGGCAAAATGCTTTTTGTAGAATGTCCTGGAGCCACATTCTAGGAAAGATATTAATAATCTGAAGAATGTATACAGGAGTGATGGTGAAAAGTTTTATCATTGTGGAACATCAATTAGAAAAAATGGTAGTGAGTTACAATGAAAAATAAAATTTGGGAAGGAATAGATGATTTTATATATATATATATATTACACACAGATATATAAATATACATGCAGAATGATCTCACTGAAGTCCAACAGGGTTTATTCTGCTTTCATTAGAGAATACCAGGATAAGAGGTTTTTTTTTTTTTTTTTTTTTTTTTTTTTTTTTAAAGAGAATCATTTTTAACTTTAATGTAAAGGACAATTTCCTGGCAATGAAAGTTATCTCCTAGTGCAATGGATTTGCCTTGGGAGGGGTGGGTTCCCCCTCATTAGAAGTATTTAAGTAAAGATGACATGACCATTTAGGGCATTTTGTTCAGATGTATGGCTGGACCAAATGGACTCCTTTACCCCTTCCAACTTTGATATTCTGTGATCTGGGGATTCAAAACAGTTGAACATTGCACTCATACCAAAGAGGGCAATTAGAAGGATAGTTTCAGACATTCACTTTAAAAAGGGAAATTTCCCATGAGTAGTTTCAGATTCCTTTTCAGAAGAGTTCAAATCTGACCTAAAAAAATATTCCAGTTATATTCAAGTGCGTTCTCTTCTTGAGGGAAATTGCTGGTTGGAATCCAGCTGTAATTGCAGGAAACTTGAAGTGGGCCAACAAAGAAGCCCTGCAAAGCAACCATTCACCATTTTCTGATGGGGAAATCTGACTTTCTTTTATGTGCATCTTCCCTTTTATTCAGCTTTGAACATGAAAAATGGGACAAAGCAAAATCCAATTTTAGAAGTTTTCCATTTTGGAGCCAAAGGAAATGCAGTAGAAACTGACCTATTAAAAATGTAGATGCATAAACCCAAATAGATATGGAAAAGCATAGATTTAGCCATAGAAGAGAAGTAATGCTATCAAAATATTTAAATATATAGATGTTGTTAGTGACCCAGGACCTTCAGTGATCTAAATTCACAAAGTCTTTTTCCTGAGAAACTAACCTCAAGGTTGCCAATAATATATAAGCATTCAAATAACTTAATCTGGAAGGCAACTACATTAGACATTATTATCAGGGTAGTCCTTTACCTTTTGGTAAGTATGTCTTTCTAGTGAAATCTTATATATAAAATTTACTAAAGTTGAAGACAAAATATTATCTTATGAATCAAAAATACACCAGAGGACAGAAAAAAAAAAAAAAGAAGAAGAAGCAAAAACATACATTGAAGCTAATGAGCAATCTTTCCAGTAAGAATCTACTATTCAAGTTATTCATTTACTGCTCAGCAAATAAAATTATTAACTAAAACTATGAAAATAATCCTATTCTTCTATGAACAAATCAAATGAGGCAATAACCTTTCTTAAGAAAATCCTAACTAGGAAATTCTCAAAAGGGAAGCTACCACAAGTCATTTTCAGAAGTTCAAATTGTCTAAAAATTGTCTTTTTTTCTAAATGTGTTCAGAGGTAACACTACCTAGGAACTATAAAATATTCCCTTTTCCAGAGAGGAAGATTAAAATATATCTACTAACTAATCTCTCGAATAATGAGCAAAAATGTGTATGCCTTTACCACATGTTCTTGTTAAAAGTTTCTAACAAATACTATTGTGATAGGGTAGGATGATATGGGTAGAATAGGATGATATGAGAAGAGAATCTTTTTGTTTTATAAATCATGAAGAGGGCTTCTCTAATGAGAGGCTCTACATCTTAGTCTTAAATAAATAAATTAGGAGGAATACCTATCAGTAATGACCCAGTAGGCATATGTGCTTTCCATCCTCAGATACCTTCAGATAAAGTTAAATCAATGATTTATAATCTTATCATATTGTATCATTATAAGGTCATTGGATTGGAGAAACTCAAAAACTTAACAAAACTGCTTCCTTTCTCCTTCCCTCCTTCTTTCTCAAATACATACCTCAATTTTTACCTGCATTTCCTTAAGACACTAATTTCCTCAAATGAAAAATAAAACAAATGAAGTATAAAAATATAGCTTTTGAATGTTGACTGAAATGAAAGAAAGAAAGAGAAAGAAGTATGTGGATTTACAATATTTTAAAATTTTATTTATTTTTAATATGCATTGCTTTATGAATCATGTTAGAAGAGAAAAATCAGAGTAAAAGGGAAAAAAAAACATGGGAAAGAAAAAAAATAAATAAAAAGTACAATTTTCATAGTTCTTTTTCTGAAATCTTGGGTTTATTTTAAATCACTGAACTACTGAGAAGAAGCAAATCTTTCACAGTTGATCATTGCACTTTCATATTATTGTGTACAGTGTATTCCTGCTTCTGCTTGTCTCACTCAACATCAATTCCTGTAAATCTTTCCAGGCCTTTCTATAATCATCTTCTTCATCATTTTTATAGAATAATAATGTTGCATTATCTTCAAATACCAATTTGTTCAGCCATTCCCCAATTAATGGGCATCCACTCATTTTCCAAATCTTTGTCACTATAAAAAAATCTGCTACAAAAAGTTTTGCACATTTGGGTCCTATTCCCTCCTTTATAATTTCCTTGGGATACAGAGGCAATGGCATTGCTGAGTCAAAAGGAATGCAGTTTGATGACCCTTTGGACAAAGTTCCAGATTGCTCTCCAGAAAGGTTGAACCTTTTCACAAGTCCACCAACAATACATTAGTGACCAGTTTTCCCAAATCTCCTCCAACATTTACCATTATCTTTTCCTGTTATCTTAGTCAATCTAAGATGGTGTGAGATGGTAATTCAGAGTTGTTTTAATTTGCATTTCTCTAATCAAAAACTACTTAGAACCTCATTTCCAAACTATATAGAGAATTGACTCTATAAGAAACCAAACCATTCTCCAATTGATAAATGGTCAAAGGATATGACTGCTACTTTTTAATATAGTTTTAGGTTTGATACTGCTAAGCCACCATCCTTTGAATTTTTTTTCATTAATTCTCTTTTGTTTTTCCATATGAATTTTATTATTATCTTTCTAGTTCTATAAAATAATGTTTTGGCAGTTGATTAGTATGACACTGAACAAGTAGATCAATTTAGGCAGGTTTGTCATTTTTATAATATATTAGTTCAGCCAACCTATGAGCAATTGATATTTTTCCAATAGTCTAGATTTGACTTTATTTGTGTGAGAAGTGTTTTGTAATTGAGTTCATATGTTTCTTTGGTTTGTCTTGACAGATAGATACTCAAATATTTTATTTTGTCTACAGTTTTAGTTTTGAATGGAGTTCCTCAATCTCTTGCTGATGGGCTTATCAGTAATAGAAATGATGATTTCTGTGGCTTTTATTTATTTATTTTTTTTTATATCCTGCAATTTTCCTAAAGCTCTTAATTGTTTCATGTAGGTATTTAGATGGTTTTCTAGGATTCTTTAAATATACCATCGGCCAAGAGTGATAATTTTATTTCCTCATTGGCTATTGAATTCCTTTAATTTCTTTTTCTTTTTTTGCTAAAGCCAACATTTCTAGTACAGTGTTGAACAGTAGTGGTGATAATGGGCACCCTGGTTTCACCTCTGATCTTATTGGGAATGGATCCAGCTTTTCTTCATTACAAACAATGCTTGCTATTGGTTTTAGATAGATACTGCTTATTATTGTAAGGAAAGCTCCATTCATCCCTATGCTTTGTAGTGTTTTTAAATAGGAATGATTGCTGTATTTTGTTAAAAGCTTTTTCTGCATCTAGTGAGATTATCATACGATTTTTATTGATTTTGTTATGGTCAATTATGGTAATAGCTTTCCTGATATTGAAGCAGTCTTGCCTTCGTGGTATAAATCCCACTTGGTCATAGGATCTTGTCCTGCTGATTTGTTGCTATAATTTCCATGCTAATATTTTATTTAAATTTTTTGCATTAATATTAATTTGGGAGATTGGTCTGTAATTTTCTTTCTCTGTTGTGGCTCTTCCTGGGTTAGGTATTAGTGCCGTATTTGTGTCAAAATAGAAGGAATTTGGCAAGACTTTCTTTCTTGTACCTACTTCACCCACTATCTTATTATTCTATCTTATTATTTTCTTCAGTTATCTTTTGTGTCCCTTTTCCCATTCTCATTTCTTTTCTCCTTTTCTCTTCTACCTCTCTTATTTGCCTTTTGAAGTCTTCCAAGAAGCCCCTTTGGGCTTGAGACCAATTCATATTCCTCTTTGAGATTTTTTTCTGTGAACATTCCGTCCTTGTCAGCATTTATGCTTTTCTCTGCCCTGTCACCAAAGTATAGTCCAGGTTCTTTTTGGTTTCTTGTGCATTTTCTTCCCTTTTCTTTTAGCATTTCCTTTGTATTTAATTTCATGATGTTCTCCTCCTGGGGTATAGGGGGCGCTGTCCCAAGCTTCCTATGCTGCTCTGAGGCTATGTTTTGAGCATAGCGCCCCCTTGTGTTTGCATGGGGAACTTTACCTGCTCTGCGCAGGACACAGCCTGGTTTCCTAGAGCTTTCCTCTTAAGCTGGGACTGGAGGCTGCCCCCTGCTGTGCTCCTCTGCTGAGCCAGAACTGAGGGTCTCTGCTGATTTGCTCTCTCTGGTTTTCCCAGAATATTTCTGATCTGGTTTGAACAGCCTTTTTAGACTCACCTTCATTGGAGTTTTTTCCAGTTTATCTTGAGCTGGAGAGAGGTTTCATTCCATTAGACTCTGTTCAGAGGCTTGGTCTCAGATGGTTTTTGAGGGCAGCTAGGAGAGCTCAAGCAGCTTTCCACATTACTCCACCATCTTGGCTCCTCTTTACCTATTTTTCCAAATAGTTTACATAATATTTGAATTAATTGTTCTTTAAATTTTGGCAGAATTTACTTGTTTTTCTTAGGGAATTCATCAATGAATTGTTCAATTTCTTTTTCTTAAATAAGTCTTAAGTAATTTATTTACATTTCCGCTAATCTAGGCAATTTATATTTTTGTAAATATTCATGAATTTTGGTTAGACTGTTGGATTTGCCAATTAGTTGGAATTTAATTTATTTTTCATTAGTGGTGAGTTCACCTTCATTTTTGATATTTATGATTTGGGTTTTTTTTTTTTCCTTTATAAAAGCAAATTAACCAAAGATTTTTTTTTTTCATAAAACCAATTTTTAGTTTTATTAGTTAATTCAGTGTTTTGTTTTTTTTTTAGTTTCAATTTCATTAGTCTCTCTTTTGAGTTTCAGAATTTCTAATCTGGTATTTAATGAAGGGTTTTAAATTTGTTATTTTTCTAGTGTGTGTGTGTGTGTGTGTGTGTGTATGTGTGTGGAGCGTGCTCAATTCATTGATCTCCTCTTTCACTATTTTATTCATGTAGCTATTTAGGGAAACAAAATTTTCCCTAAGAACTGCTTTGGCTACATCCAATGGGTTTTGGCATAATGTCTCATTATTATTATTATTCTCTAGAATGAAATTATAGATTGTTTTGGTGATTTGTTGTTTCACCCACTCATTTTTAAAATTAGATTATTTAATTTCCAATTGGCTTTTTGTCTATTTTTCCCTTCCTCTTTATTGAATATAATTTTTAATACACTGTGGTCTGAAAGGAAACATTTACTATTTCTGTGTTTATATATTTGATTTGAGGTTTTTAATGCACAAATACATGGTCATTTTTTGTGAAGGTACCATGTACAGCTGAGAAAAAATATATATTCCTTTCTGTCCCTTTTCAGTTTTCTCTAGATGTCTATCATATTTAGGATTCTATTAACCTCCCTAGTTTCTTTCTTTTTTATTTTGTGATTAGATTTGTCTGACTTTGAGAGAGGAAAGTTGGGTCCCTCCCCCCCAGTATAATTTTGCTGTTCTATTTCTTCCTATAACTGGCTTTAAATCTTCCCTAGGCGTAATGTCCAGGATAACTCTCTGGAGAACCTCTGAATGGGCCTTGTTTTCAGCAGAATAATTACCATGAGAATAGTCAGGAATAAAATTCAAAGTCTTTATTATCTCCTTCGCCTGGGGCTGGGCTAGCTTTCTGGGGGACCTTGAGATGAGACTTGGTCTCAGTGGAGAAGTGATGGAGGACAGGCCAGCTATTTCTGGTGGGTCTCTATCTTCAAGTCTCTTCTAGGTCTGACTCTGACCTTTTCAATACTCTATTACAGTTAAATCCATTCATCATACTGAGTATAAGCCAATCATTATATCACTAGGTAACCATTATTTGTTGAAAGATTAAATCAGTCATGCTGAATTAGAGAACTCAAACACCATGCTAAAGTAGCCATTGTCTTATCAATTCCACTGAGTTAACACCTTGTAAGATTCCTTGCCTCAAGTATATTTCTCCGTTGTCCTGGCCCATTACACCTAGGGATTTGGCTGCTCTACCACTTGGTGCATACACATTTAATATAGTTACTTTATTATTTACAGCATCATTTATCAAGATCACATTCTCTTTTAATAAGATCAATTTTTACTTTTGTTTTATCTGAGATCAGAATTGCTACCCCTGCTTTTTTTTTTTTTAATTCAGCTGAAGCATAATAAATTCTTTTTCAGCTTTTTAGCTGTACTCTGTATGTGGATCTGTGTCAAATGTATTCTTTTTGTAAATAAAATTTTGGTTTTTTTATCCACCTTACTATTCCTAGACATTAACAATTATGATTACCAGCTCTGTATTTCCCTCCATCCTATTTTCTCTCCTATATATTTTTGTTCTCTTTTTACCCTGTCCTCAGAAGTGTTTTTTAACCCACCCCACTGACTACTTAACTTTCTATCACCCTTTCTTCCCTTCCCTTCCCTTTTTTTTCCCTAGTGTTTCTGCCTTCCCTTTTATCCAGTCTCTCCCTTTTCTTTCCCCTTTCTCCTCCTATTTATAGGGTTAGATAAATTTGTATACTCAGTTGAATGGTTAACTTACACTCTCTTAGAGACAAAATTGATAAGATCAAGCTTCAGACAATGTTCATCCCTCTCCCTTCTTTCCTTGGTTTGTAATAGGTCTTTAACTACTTTTCCTGCGATCTAATTTGTCCCATTACACCCCCCCCCTTTCTTCTTTTTAACTACAGCTCTTTTCCCACCTTGTAATATTTTTTTTCTTTGATGCAATTACATGAGAATCTATTCACAACCACCAACAGCCATGTGATGCTCCTTTCTGTCTTCCCCAGTAATAGACACAGTCTCAATAGTTACAGATCTCATTTTCTTATTTAGAGATGTAAACAATTTAATCTTTAAATAATATGTTGGGGCAGCTAGGTGGTGCAGTGGATAGAGCACCGTCTGTGAAGTCAGGAGGACCTGAGTTCAAATCTGGCTTCAGATACTTAACACTTCCTTGCTGTGTGACCCTGGGCAAGTCACTTAACCCCAATTGCCTCAGCAAAAAAAAAATAAATAAATAAATATGTTGATTTTTCCTGTTTACCTTTCTATGCTTCTCCTAGCTTTATATTTCTACATAGATTTTACCTTGCTTACTTCCATCCATGGATGAATGAAGTTAGAAATGTGACAAGAAATTAATAAAGTCAATTTAAAAGCATTTTCTTGTTGAGTAGTGCTTTTATTTTGTACTCATTGTTTTGACATTGCTTTCATTGTGATGATATCCCAAAATATACACCACAAAAAGGAGTTCTAGATGCCAGGTATCTTTGATTTTTTTGAATTTTTATTTAGGAGAAAAGTAACTGAGAGGCCTTGTGATAACATATTTGAATATATTTGGAGGATTACATAACAGTGGGGACTGAGGGGATGCTCCTAATCTCATTAACTATCTTTTTAGCTGCTGATTTGTGTCTACAAAGTGAAGGCATTATAATAATTCAATTCACTCTTGAGTCACTGGAAAGCTCCAAAGGTGAAGACTTTGAAAATTGATTGCGATCTTTTCAAATATTTAAACTATTGTTTAAATATAAACTAAATTGCAGAGGTGACATTGTGAAACTGACACAAATTTATCTACTTATATTCTTTCCATCTTTATCTGAAATAATTAGTATTTAAGTAATTAATCACTGTTACATTTTTCTTTTTTAATATTTGTTCATTGTTACTCATCCTCCATTCTTGAAGAGAACTAATGGCATCATGTATGATTTCTTAACTTGCATATGAAGTATGTTTAAGTGAGGCAGAGTTGTGCAAAGTCATCAGTCTTATTCTCTCTTACTGAGCCATCAAAACCCAGTGATAAGCAAAAATCAAGCCCACCAGTAATGACTCATATTTACTTGTTGCATAAATATAAAATATATTTCATAATTCTCCACTAATGACTTCTCTCTTTAGTCTCACTAATAATAAATACTTTGAGTCAAGATGATACTGAGAGGCTTGTCCAAATTTCTTCTTCCTAGTTATAGTCAGTGATTTAGAGATTTTGGATTTAGTTTTCAGCTGAATAAAGTTCTATAGGCAAAAGGATGTAATCTTATCATAACAGAATCTTGAAGGGTCAAATTTTTTACCCTTTCACCATGTTGCAGCAACAGGGAGTTCAGAGTTCTCTGTCAATGCAAAAAAAAAAAAAAAAAAAAAAAATCCAGCTTTTCACTACAACACTTGCATGTAGTGAGTAGTGGGACTTTATTTCTATATCTCCATGAAAGTGTTTGGGAAGGGATATTTATTAATTCTCCTATCCTGCTGTAACTTCTGTATGTAACAGATAAACCTAGGTGAGTAGGCTTGCATATGTACCCTAGGCAGCCTTTTCTGTTTGATGCTTCCTTTCATGAGAGATACTTGAAAATTCTTGATATTCTTGAAGCAGATTTGTCCAGGCTTAGAGACAACATTGCGAGTCCAAAAATATACGTACTTGAAACGCCTGGGTAGTGAAGCAGATGTAGAAGCAGTTGACTAGGAGCATGTTCAAAACACTTTTGGAATAGTATGATGGTGCAAATTTTAGGAAAAAATATAAAATACCTAATCAGCAATCACACAGACTATATTATGTTCTGATGAAGTTTTAAAATTATTATAGTAATTATGAGTTGTTATAGACTCTTCTCTTAACATACAGTATGGATGTCCTATGTTTATCATTCCCTTTAAATATAGAAATACTTATCTGTTTCATGCAAGATTCATGTTATATATTGAGTACTATTATATTCTACCATTTTTAGGGAGACCTTGGATACGAGTTATAATTTTTTTTTCAAAGACATGAGAACAAAAGAGCCACTGAGTGTAAGAAATAATCTTATCCAAGGCCTTGTTCTTTCAGAATATTACCTGGCTCAAATTCATTCCTTATTATAATACAGAGAGTGAATAAAATAATTCTTGCCCATGTAGTAACCCAGTAGTAGTTCCTCAAGGGTAAATAAATATTCTATTCTTATGAATAGTTAGTTGATATTTCAATTTTACATATTGATTTCTTCTTAAGAGCTTTAATAATGAAATTTTACAAGCCTCTACTGTGATTTTCAAGTACTTCTATCAAGTATGTTGGATATAAAGAAATCTTTTGTAAGGAAATTCAGGAGACAAGGTGGAAAGAAATGTAGAAAAATAGAGATTAACAGAGAGACCATTGAGGTGATGTCATAAAAGTGTAATCTAGATCACTTGTAAAAATAAAGAAGAAAAATAATGAATAGTTTGGAAAACATATTACAAGTCTGCCAAAGGCATGATATAATAGTTAATGAGGACTTCATTTATCTCTTCATCTGCTGGAGATCTCTAATTCTGCCAAGATCATAGCAGCTTGGCTTGTTTTTACAATAATTTAAATGCTGAATAAATAGAAAAGCAACAAAAAAGGCTACCCCAAGAAGGAGATTACTAATTAAATGTTTGTTTTTTTCTTATGAAAAGGAACTCATTGTTGTGATAGAAAATGATGGTAATCTAAGGTGGGATGTGTTTATTTGGTTTTAGATTATATTACATAGAGGGGAAATGGAAAGCTGATAATAGTCTGATTATCACCCTAGATTTTAATAGAAGAATTTTCAAAAGTGAATACATAGATATATTTATATGGTTTTTATATATATATATATCCTTCTGAATCATGTTGGGAGAGAAAAATCAGAACAAAATGCCACGGGAAAAAATACTGAAAAAAAGAAAGAAAAAGTAAACATAGAATGTGTTGATTTACATTCACTCTCAATATTTCTTTGACTGGATGCAGTTGTCATTTTCAATCCAAAATTTATTGGAATTGCTTTGAATCACTGAACTGGGGAGAAGAACCAAGTCTTTCATAGCTGATCAACAAACAATTTTGCCCTTACATGTCCAGTATATTCCTGGTTCTTCTTGTTTTACTCAACACCAGTTCATGTAAATCTTTCCAACCTTTTCTAAAATCAGCTTGTTCACAATTTTTTAAAGAACAATAATTTTCCATTACTTTTATATATCATACATTGTTCAGCCATTCCTCAATTGATGGGCATCTATTTATTTTCCAATTCCAAGCCACATATTTACATATTTACATTTACATATGTAAATGATAACCATTTTATAATATGTTTTAAAGTATGGAGTAAGTACATATATCTTGGACAGGAACTGCAGATGAACAATATATTAAACCCAGAATTGAATAAAAAAATGATCAGAGTTAGATCACATTTTGGAAATTGTTTGGTGACTCCCCAGTCTCAAACTGTTTCCTGAAATAGAAACCTGACTTCTTAATCATCAATATTTTCTAACTGATTCTATGTGATGGGGAATGTTAGAACACAACTGCCTTTAAAGAATACAAATTGGGGGTATCTCAGAGAAATGGAGGTATATTTGATGAGTGAATGCAAACTGTCATAATGATTTACATGCAAGAAGTGCAATAAAATATATCATCCATGAAATGTGTTATCAGAAATGGAGGTTTGTCTTTCAGGTAGCAAGAACATGAAATAGCAGATGGACAGCCTTACTATATCCGTGATATTTACAAATTGTTAACAGATCTAGAATAAAACTTTTATAATATGGAATATATTCCCTATGGAGGATTTGTGCAGAAATTGTGGTTAAAAAATTGGATACAAAGAGAAGCAGGATAAATTAATTTTTCTTCATTCTAATATTAACAATTACATTTATATGGTGGGATAAGATTTGCAAACTCTTTTTTATGAATCCATGAGGTAGATACTATTATTATTCCCATTTAAGAAATAAGAATACTGTTTTCCAAGAGGTTAAATAGCACATACACATATTTATATTACATATTTGAATCAGCATCTATCTGAACCAAGAAGTTCTATTCTTGGTCTGATTCTAAATGAAGAAAGAACCAATTTCTGACTCAGAAATAACGGAAATTTTGGAATGAACTAGAAATAATAGAAATTTTGGAATGAACTAACCAGTGTGCTTTATGGAAGAAAGTAAAACATATAATCTTATATGTTACACCCTATTCATGATATAGATGATTGATTTGGATATTAAATTTTATGTATTCATGAAATTCTTTTGGACTCCCTTCATGTTTGGCCAAAGAGTTTTTACAGAGAAAATACACATGTTACATTGTATCAAGTAGATGGTTAATAAATATACAATGTAACTAAACTTTGTTTAAAAGATTATTGTGACATTATCTTGTGACACGAGTATATAGAGGTAACTAAACACATCAGACATTTGGGACAATTTTTAAACATGTGATCTTTCATATGAGACTTTTTCACATAACCATCAATTGCAGGCAATTTGATATTTCTACCTGAGGAAAAGAGAAATTCTAACTCATGAGTATTCTATGTATCCTAAGAATTTTTCCATATCATAATAAAATCTCCATTTTATGAATCAAATCAAATATAAACCTTAGGTAAAGTGATGGAGCTTCCAATCACATGTAGAAATTTATTATATAACTCTATTACATGTCCTAAGAACAGTCAAAGTGGATATCCTCTGACAAATTTATGATTACATGAGAAGACTACATATTAAACTTTGTACCCTTAAAAAAGAGAATATTCCTCCCCCAAAGGAAGACTAGTATTAATAGAGAGAAAAGAAAGAAACAGACAGATAGATGACGGATAGATGCTCTAGGTATATTTTGATCCATGCAATTCAAGAAAATTTAAATTCTTACTATGTAGAAAGACCATCTTGCAACAGGACTCAGGTTAGATACTCATCTAGCAGAAGAGTAAGGCCCTTTGAATAGGCAGGAAGACCCCTAGGCAAACAACCACAGCCCACATACTGTGCCTGAGCAATTATTGTTCTTCCTCAGAGAAATTCCTAATTCTTTTTGACCCAGAAAGGCCAGGAATAAAGCAAATAAATAAATAAGTAAATAAATAAATAAATATAAATGAATGAATAAATAAATGAATGAATGAATGAATGAATAAATAAATGAATGAATAATTAATTGAATAAATAAATAAATAATTGAACAATTAAATAAATAAATAATTAAATAGTTAAATAAATAAACTAAAAATACTCTCTATACTCAAGGTACTTTATTCCTATATTCTAGCTACACTTTGACCTTTGAGTTTCACTAAAAAACACTGTGCTTAGTTTACAGACCACTCACTTCTCTGTTTCTCTTTCTCATGTACTTCCACCAGTTTCCAAGTGCAAATGCTGAGTTCTTCAAGAGCTCTTGCTTTAGATCATAAATTCTTTCAAACCTGGAGATAAAGTAAGACTATCTTCAGTTATTTTGATTTGCCAAGACTGTCTTAGGAAAAGTATGGCTCAAGCAAAATACCTGTGAGTAAAGAGAAGGAAAATTTTGCCTTTCCATCAGATGTCACATTTGAAACTAGGAGCTTACCATAAAATGTATGCTTCTTAGACACTCCCTTATTCTTCATAACAAAAGTGGCAAGGAAAGGGACACAAAAATGCAATGTACACATAGAGAATTAATCTAACTTCTTCAACAGTGATTTTGTTTGCAAGGATGCTTCCTTCACCAACCAAAACTGATTGAAGATCTTTCAATCTTCAGCTGATTGTCTTTGTAAATTTCTGGGGCAGAAAAATACATGACACTGGGATTAAATAAATAATGAGCTTTTCTGAAACTTACCAAACTGTTCAACAGATTATAGTCTATCAGTGGTCCTATATAATAGCAAATTATGTTCTCAATGCCGATTGCCAGTTATGCAGTAGACATTTAATATATATTTATTCTTTAAGTGATTTGCTGACTATATGTATTGGCAAAAAGGTCTCTGTTCAATCATCCTTATATAAGTACTGTTAAAACTCTTAGCCATTTCATTTTGTTAAGAATTTTCAATATTCTCAATAGCCTCTTCTCTTGAGTTATTCAGTACACTATTCTTTCTTGGCTCTCTTTTTCCTGTTAATCTGCTCCTTAGTTTCTTTTCTTGGATCTTTATCCCGTTTATATCTACTACTATGGGTTTCCCACAGGGCTCTATTCTGGCTCTCTTTTTCTTTTTCCTCTATAATACTTCACTTGATGAAGTCATCAGTTTCCATTAATTTAATTATTTCTATGCTAATGATTCCCAAATCTATTATCAAACCCTGACTTCTCTACTTTATCTCCTGTTTCACGTTTGCAACTGACTTTCAGAAATCTTGAAATGGGTACCCAGTAGATCTCTTAAACCCAGCATGTCCCAAACTGAATTCATTAATGTTCCTGCCAAATTCTCCCTCCTTCCAAACTTCCATATTACTCACTGGGGAACAATCACCTTCCCAATTGCCTTGCTTACAAATTCATATTCATAGATATCTGTTTATCAATTCATAAATATCCAATTTGTTGCTAAGAATGAAGATTGCTCCTATATCTAATTTGTCAATAGCCAATATACTCTCTTTTCCTGATAATGTCACTATACTAGTATAGGTCCTCCCCACCTTATATCAGGATTATTTTAATAGCCTGCTGGTTGTTCTGTTTGGCAGCTGTCTCCCCATTCTATTCTATTCTCCATTCAGCAGCTCCATCGATTTTTCTAAACTCCTGGTCTTGGAAGCCTTTCTACAATCTAGGCAACTAGATGCAGTGGACAGACTTAGTGAGTCAGGAAGACCTTAGTTCAAATCCTATCTCAGGCATTTCCTTGACAAGTCATTTATCTTCTGTCTGCTTCAGTTTCCTCATCTCCAAGATGAGAATAGTAATATCACCTATTTCATAGGTTTATTATGAAAATAAAATGAAAATATGTGTTTTATTGATTGTAAAATAAGCTGTTTTATCCCAATATTACACTTTTAAAACCATTTCAAGGAGTTGTAAAGAAAAAAAAAAAAAAAGATAACATTTGTAGAGTTTTGCAATATAAATAAGGAGGAGGAAGAAAAATGAGAGAAAGAAGTTATGTGTGAATTATTTTCTCTATAAAATGCTTGATTTCATATTTTTAAGATTTAAGAGACTGTTAAAAGTGTCTGGTATTTCAGTGATATGATGAACTCCCAATTGAAGAAATCTCCTTTACCAATGTAACTTATTGTCTTATACATTACATGGTCTTTAGAAATTAAGAATTGTTATCATTTATAAAGTATTGCAAGGTTTATAAAATGCTTTATATATATATTATCTTACTTTATTCTCATGCCAATTGCCAAGGCAAGTGCTATTATTAGTCCTCTTTTACAGATGGTAAAATAGGAGTAGCAGATAATAAGTGATTTTCTTCAGTTCACATTAGGCAAGATGTGGATTCAAGTCTCTTTGACTCTAAGTATAGGGCTTCATTTCTTGTACTGTCTAATTGTGTTGTGAGTTTTCAAGAACACAAAACCAGTATTGTAAAAATTAAAAGATTTTTCTAACTTTGAAATTAGTTACCAATCCACTTAGGCTTGTTTCTGCCTCTTTTTATTTATTTATTTATTTTTATTTATTTATTTATTTGCAAAATAAAACAATTAACTGGCATACAAAATTCATTAGAATATTGAAAAATTTTGAATACTAATATAACCAATAACTATTACATGTGATTCATTCAAAATATGATGACTTTGTTTTCTGGAAAAAATCCTGCTTCCCTGAAAGCAAAGTAATCTGCCAATTCAGGGAAATTTGATCACATGTCAGGCAACAGTATTGCCATTAAACTTTACAGAACCATTAGAAAAGGTTTAATTTATGAACTGCAAAATGCTGGCATTCAGAAAGTTCAGGCCTTGTGTTATTTACAGTATTGGAGCATTCAAAGTCAACCAAGGACTGAAATTTCCTAATAACCGGATGACATTTCATTTAACCTTTTTAGCTAAAACAGCATATACAGTTTATCTCCCTGAATCGATCGAGCTGGGGTGAGGCTTATCCTTACCATGATTCTACAACTCAGACTTGATGATGTGACATATGGGGCACTTTACGAAGAAAAAAATGAAGTAGCTCATCCTTCAGGGTGATTCAGAGCCCCTTTGCATTAATTCATAACCAAGAGGTTCAGCAAAAGGATTAAAACGCTCATAAACTTATGTGAGCTAACTTTATCATACTGATATATGAGTTCTCTTTATATGAACTCATATTTATGTATGTCTTTTTATTTCTCTATACTCTTTCTTTTATTAATTTTATTTTTCCCAATTACATATAGAATCTTCAACATTTTTAATCAAACACTAAATTACTATGTTCATTTACTACTATGTATTGTGTACTTAATCTATTATACTGATTCACCACTCTGTTTTTTAGTCAGTACCAGATTTTTTGATGACTACCACAGTGTAAGAGAGTTTGAAATCTGGTATTGCTAAATTATCTTCTTTCACATTTATTGTCAGTGCCTTCCATGATATTTTTGACTTTGTTCTTCCAAATGAAGATATTTTTTTCTACTTCTATAAAATATTTTTTGGTAATTTCATTGATATAGCACTGTAAAATTGCATAGCAAAATAAATTAATTTAGGTAAAATTGACAATTTTGTAATATTAGCTTGCCCCATATATGAACAATTAATATTTTCTCAGTACTTTCAAGGCACAGTTTAATTGCCCACTTCTACCTATAGCTTTTCTTACATTGTTAGTGACATCTTCCTCAAGATACTTATTCTCAATTACTGTTTAGTTGGTGTTTATTTGTCATTCTACATGTTGCTTCATTTTAGTTAAGCATGTTTTATGCACCAAGAAAGGAAGTTTGTTGAGGTCAAGAATTACTTTGTTTTTGTCTTTTTAATCAGCACCAAATACACAGACTGTGCTTAATAAATGTTTATTGAGTTGAAAATATCTGACAATTTATGAGTTTACATCTATTATTTCATATGAGATTTATAACAACCCTGTGGCATAGTACTTCAAATCTTTTGTCTCAGTTGTCCATAGAGGAAATAGTTCTTAGAAAGTCATTTGCCCTTGGAGGGAATGTGGGAAAAATGGGACACCAATGCATTGTTGTTGGAGTTATGAAATGATCTCGCCATTCTGGAAAGCAATGTGGAGCTGGGCCTAAAGGGCTGCTATTGGGTTGTGCATGCCCTTTGATCCAGCAGTGTCTTTTCTGGGCCTGTGTCCTGAGATTGTGAAAAAGGGAAAAGAACCTACATGTGAAGGAACATTTGTGGCAGCCCTTTTTGTAGTGGCAGAGGGCTGGGGGCTGAGGGGATGCCCATCAGTTGAGGAATGGATGAATAAGTTCTGGTGCAGGAATGTTCTGTAAGAAACGATCAGGAGGATGATTTCAGAGAGGCCTGGGGAGATTTACATGAACTGAGTGAAATGAGCAGAACCAGGAGATCATTGTACAGAGCAACAACAAGATTATACCATGATCAATTCTGATGGATGTGGCTCTTTTCAACAATGAGGTGATTGAGGCCAGATCCAATGATCTTGTGATCAAGAGAGCCATCTACACCCAGAGAGAGACTGTGGGAATTGAGTGTGAACCACAACATAGTGTTTTCACCTTTTTATTGTTGTTGTTGTTCTTTACTTGCTTCCTTTTTTGTTTTCTTTCTCTCTCTCTTTTTTTTCTTTTCTGTCTGTTTTTGTTATGCAGCATGATAAATAAAGAAATATGTATAGAAGAATTGCACATGTTTAACCTATATTGGATTGCTTACTGAGGAGGTGGGGGGAGGGGAGTGAGAGATTTGAAGGATGGGGTTTTTCAGAAATGAGTGTTGAGAATTTTCTTTGCATGTATTTTTAAGGTAAAAAGTTATTATTTAAAACAAAAGATGCAAAGTGTTGGCAAATAACCTTTCATTTGCCCCCCAAAATGTAATTTTCCAAAGTAACCACACTAACTGACAGAGACATGATTCTAATCCAAGTCTTTTGGACTCCAGGTGCAATGTTTTCTCCATTGATCTATACTTTGTCATTCACTCAAAAAATTCATTTTTTCTCAGAAAAAAAATTAAGATAAATATTTGACCAAATGAAATGATTGATATTATAATTATTTATGTGTATGCCTTTATCACACTTTCAAACAGTTCAATGAAAGATCTGTCTTCAATCATTAATTCTTGGCAACTGTATAATGGAAAGATCTAGCTAGCTTATGTTGTCACTTTATGTCTCAAGCTTTACATGATTTTTCTCATTTAATTCCATTGATAAGAGTTATATACTATTTTATTATCATTATTATTTCTTTATTATCATTTCTGTTTTGTAGATAGGGAAATCGAAATTCAGAGTGATCAATTGACTTGACTAAAATTTCACAAGTAATATGTAATGAACTTGGCTCTAAATCTTTCAATTGCTTCAATATAAAACATTTCATTTTTCAACCGAAATGAGGCAAATACTAAGAAATGAGCCTTCTACCTATGGAAGTAAGAAGCAGGCTTAGCTAGGTTAGAAGCAGGGTTTGTTGGTAACTCAGAAGCAGGTCACTGAGTTCTCAGATGCTCTGGAGTTCACACCTCTATGCCTTTGTAAGAAGGAGAGTGTGGAGCTAGAGATGTGGAAGTTAGTGGGAGAACAACTAACTGAATACAAATTTGAAACCTAGGAATGATTTTAACTTGAGTGGTCAAACTAGGAAATATGAGGAGAAAAGCAAGCAGAGAGCACCTGGGGCAGAGCTAAGGAAGTCTTTTTTAGTATTTTACTGATTCATATTGCTAGTTACTGCTGTAGGAGATCTACAGGGCAGGGCCATTGGGGGAAAAGAGAGTTAAGTATCTTAAGTGGGTGGAAAGGGAATTAAGTACCTTAAGTACCTTGCTGATGAGCTTGCTTTTCACCTTCAAAGCTCATTTTTCAATTCTGCCTACACCTCCTCCCCACAAGATTTACTATTTAAATATGTGATTGCCCTTTTAGGGGGGAAACTTTCATTTATATTTCCATGCCCAAGAATGTGGAAGTCTTTGGTGACTGGTGGAATGAGGAAGAATCACCCTCAAGTTTTGCTTGTAATACATGTCAAATCTTTTCTGATTTCAGAAGTTAGGTAGGCAAGTTAAGTTTCGGTTGCTATTTGAATGGGACACTCCCCAGGTATACTTTTCCTTACAAAATAGTTCAGTTGAGGCTTTAGACTTAGATGATGTCATTATACTGAAGAATTGTACTGTATGACCACCAAGATTGTCTCTAGCTCTAAATTAATGGTCCTTCAGCTCCAAATACATTAACCTTTTAGTGACATCATGGAACTCTCTGACAATAAATTGCAGATTACTTACACATTTAAATCCCTAATAGGAGTTTCTATACTAGGAGTTTTCTACACTAATTGAATCACAGTTTGACTTTAAACAGAAAGACACACAAAGAGATAAACAAATATACTATGTAGGGAGTGAGCTCTTTTTCACTGGAGATTTTTCAAAAGAATCTTGATGATCATTTTAGTAGGAGTGTGGGGAAGGGGTGAGGAAGGAAAAAGAAATATTCAGTATCTTTCCTTAAACAATGACAATTATGATGACCATATTCATTCATGCAAATAAATCATATCAAGTAGTATACTGGCAAATATTTAACAATCAACTTTCCAAACTCCTCCCCAAAACCCAAAGAATACAAGGTGCTCATGACTGATGCAGAAATCCTGTCTGCTTCAGAAATGTCACAAAATTTCTTACTGGTGATACACATGGCTGAACAACCTAAAACACTCTGATTCTTTTAAATATACACACATTTCCTTAGTTGCTATGTAACTTTGAAATTTATTAAAAAAAAAAAAATCTTACCCTCTTTGTGAAACAGCCAAAGAGCCAATTCTTTGGATTTGTTATTTATTGCAGTGCAGAGTTCTGAGCAATAGAGTAAAATATAATAAAAGAAAAGCTTATTGTCAGTAAAACATTTTTGTTAATCATAGAAACACCTTTCTAAGGGCATAGGGGGATGGTTGGACGTTTTACAGTTTGGAAAATCTGTTTGAAAGTTATTATTTTTTAATATGCTACATGTAGTGTAGAAGTTAAGAACAAAAGAAACATGTTTTGTCTCATATCCTATCAAAGCAGATGTATTGCACAAATGTATACATATGTCGGCAACAGATATCAGAGACTTCATATTGCAGGAATCAACCCTTTTAGAATGAATATGTTCATTTGCAAATTGACAAAAATAACTTACTTGAATATATATACTTGAGTATTTGAATAAAACCACTAGAGAGACAGTGACAAAGACAGACAGATAGCAATAGAGAAAGAAAGAGACAAAGAGACAGATATATTATATCATATATTATAATAGATTATATATATATATATATATACATATATATATACAGATTTATAACTCAGATTGGCAAATGGATAGATAACTATCTATCCATAGATAGGATGTCTATCCATAGAGACAGGAGAAAGAGACAAAAAAAGGACACACAGACTCAGAGAGATTGAGGGAGACACAGAGTAAATTAGAGAGACAAGCAGACACAGCATCAGAGACAGAGAAGGGCCAAGAAATAGGGACCAAGACAGAGGGGGAAACCAAGAGAAACATAATCATTATTTGTTGCCACCAACACCAACTGCTAAGTAATTCCTATAATGGGAAAAGTAAACACAAGAGCCTCAGGTTTGGCAGTTTCACCCGGACCATTCTGGCTCTTATTATAATCCAGATTTCATAGTCATGTTTTGGAGATAGTCAAATGTTTTGAAGCATATCAGGGTGGTAAGAGATAGTGTCTAGACTGCTTTAGATGGAATCAGGAACACATAAATTCAACTATTATCTCTAATGTTTACTAGCTATGGAACCATGAGTGTATCAATTTTCCTAAGTCTCAACTTCCTCATCTATCAAACTTAATGACCTCTGTTGTCCCTTATAGCTCTAAATTTATGATCTTTGATTCTGTGTGAAAATCAAATTAGAAAATGACACACAGGAAATTAAATAAGAAAGAAAAAGAAAACTGTAATCTATACTAAATAAAAATATAATAAAATTTTTATGAAGAAAAATAATATATAATAATTACAATATTAAAAATGTCTGACACAATGTTGAGTAGCTCTACTTCTGGTGCTAGATTTAATGTCTAAAATAATTTAGTTATTGAGATATACACAGAGAATTTCTTTTTCAGTCAACACAGATTCCTTCTTTGCTATCATCTTAGGTTTTTTGTTTTTTTTTTCTCCCCAATATATTCCCCTGTGGTTCTCAGAACACATTCAGAGACTCTAAACAAGCAGTAAGAAGATTGAGTATCACAACATGGCATAAATCTACACTTGCATTTGGTCCTTTGCCCTAAAACAGGGAATGTAATGATATTTAAAATGCCCAGTTTCCATTTGACTCTGGGTGACAATCTAATGACACTGATAGATCTGAATGCAACCCAGCTTGTGAACATCAATTATGAAAATGGCAAAGTCCTTTCCAGTTTTATCCACAAAATAAATGACTCTATGAATGCCAGTAACACAAGCTCCCACTACCAGTAATTTTGCATGATTAAGGTTTAAACAAAAGATAGCTGATGAGGGTGTCACTTTGTAGTCTTGCAGTAATGCTATAAACTCAATAAAGCTAAAGATGTTCTCAATTCAGAAGTGTCTCACCCTGACATTTGGAGCTGATGGCCTCATCCAAACAGCTCTTACTACTCTAATTCACCTCCATATATCATATCGCATAATTGAACCATATTATGGGCTGTTGCTGATGCTCGTACATTTCTTTTTTTAGCATAATATTTGAGCTCTCGACATTCTCACAACAGGTTTCTTATCTATTAGATGCCATATTTACATTAAGTTTTATTATCCACTCCATCAGTTATTTTGCCTTGACATATAACTTTCATTGTATATGTTGTCAGATCATTTGCCTCTTCAGAATGCCTTGGAGCATAATGTCAGCCTCTAGCTCAGATTTGGTGAGTAAAATATTATTATTTGAATTCTTGTAGGAATAAATAATGCTTCAAATACAAGTTAAATTTATTAAGCATTACAGATAGATACTCTTCCTGTTCTTTAAGATATGAAAGACTGATACATTGGGTTGAAAGCTTCATTTCACTGTAGTACACCACTATCTAACTTTGGTAATATAAATGCTTAGACTTTATTTCTAATTTTAATAAAAATAAATAAGGTTAAAGGTGGCACATAGAAAAGTGAAAAGAGTCTTTTGCTTGGCAATCAGAGAAAATTCCCAAGTTGAGGAGAATCCAGGTAGAATATATAAGATGGTGAAGAACCTTCTGCAAAGATCATACAATATTGGTTGGCTGGAACTCAGTATGTTTAGCAGAAAACTTTTATGAACACGACATCATAGATTGAGAAACAAGAGGAAGCTTTTCATAAAATATGGGAATTGGCGCCACATATTTGAAGAGAGGTAACTTGAAAGAAGGATTAGACACATTTTATTAGTTCCCAAGGCAGACAAATGGAGCTATGAAGAGATTACTGGGCATGAAGTCAGGAAGACTCATTTATCAAAGTTCAGCTCTGGCCTCAGATACTTACTAGCTATGTGATCCTGGGCAAATCACTTATCCTTGCTTTTCTCAGTTCATCATCTATAAAATAAGATGGACAAGGAAATAGCAAACTACTCCACTGTCTTTGCAAAGAAAACCCCAAATGGGGTCAAAAAGCTTCAGGCATAACTGAAAATGACTAAACAAAAATATTAGTTCAACATAAGGAAATATGGGTTAACCATTAGAAATATCCCTAAGTGGAATGGTCTATCAGTGGAGGAAGGGGGGATCCCTATCATTTCAAGTCATTAAGCAGGGATTAAGTGACTACTACATTTCTATTAATGTATTCATTAGACTAGACAATTAACCAATTTGTCAAAATACATTTACATACTTAAAATGTGACAGAAAATATATAATGTGGAATATACAATGAGAATGAGAGAGAGAAAAAGAGAGAGAGAAAGAGAAGAAGGAGGAGGAAGAGGAAGAGGAGGAGGAGGAGGAGGGGGAAGGGAGGGAGGAAGGGAGGAAAGCAGGAAGGAAGGAAGGAAGGAAGGAAAGGAAAGAGGGAGGAAAGGAAAGAGAGAGAAGGAAAGAAGGGAAGGAAAAAGGAAGAAAGGAAAAATAAAACAAAACAATTTTCAGTCTTTTTTTAAAAAATTATAGTAGGTTTTTATTTTTCAAAATACATGCAAAGAAAGTTTTCAACATTCGCTGCAGTAAATCCCTCCCTTAGACAGCAAGTAATTCAATGTAGGTTAAACATATGAAATTCTTTTAAACATATGTCCATATTTACCATGCTGCATAAGAAAAACAAGATCTTAAAGGGGGAAAAAATGAGACAAAAAAAACCAAGCAACTAAACAACAAAAAAAGATGAAAATAGTATATTGTGACCACATTCACTACCTGAAGTCCTCTCTTTGGATATAGATGGCTCTTTTCATCACAGACCTTTTGAAATGGCCTGAGTCACCTCATTGTTTAAAAGAGCTAAGTCCATCACACTTGATCATCACATAACCTTGATGTTTGCTGTGTGTTCTTTTGTTTTTTTTTTCACTTAAATTAGCATTAATTCATGCAAGTCTCTTCAAGTTTTTCTGAAATCATCTTCTAATTTCTTACAGAAAAATAATATTCCATTATATTTACATATCATAATCTATTTGGTCATTCCCCAACTGATGGATATACACTCAGTTTCCAGTTCCTTGACACCCCAAAAATGCTACTACAAACATTTAACCATTTCCAATCTTAAGGAAATTGCATGGTATTAAATGGCCACTGCAGATAGCTGCTTTTAAAATTGAAATTCTATGTCTGAGATGTGATTTAATTTTTTTCTTAAATCTATTTAGTATTTTATTTTCTCCAGTTCCATATAAAACAATTTTAACACTTTTTTTTTTTCACCTTGGGGCAATTGGGGTTAAGTGATTTGCCCAAGGCCACACAGCTAGAAGTGTTAAGTGTCTGAGACCAGATTTGAACTCAGGTCCTCCTGACTTCAGGGCAGTCACCTAACTGCCCCAAGATTTGAATTTTTAAAACTTTGTGTTCCAAATTCTCTTTCTTCCTCCCTCCCCATGTCCCCACCCCATAGAAAAGGCAAGTGATTCCATATAGGTTATACATGCATAGCCATGCAAAACATTTCCATAATAGTCATGTTGTAAAAGGAAAGAATAAAGCCTCAAAGAATAAAACTGTAATGCTGGAGAAACTGAGCAAGATAGAGATTAGAGAGTATTTAGTAACTTATTAGATAGAGAGATTTACTGGAACCAAATGGATCCATGATTTGGTAACAAAACTATTGTCTCAAAGAATCCAGCCCAAATGTTGGATACAAGATTCTTTTATAGTGTAACAAGAACAATGACATAATGGGGGAGGTGCCTGGATGGGGATGACCTAATGGGGGGAGGCACCTAGGATGAGGATGACATAATAGAGGCAGGCATAATGGAGGGAGGTACTGGAAAGCTCCAGATAGTCTAATGATGTCTAAAATGGATAAAGACCTTTATCCCATCAAACATTAAGAGGGAATGACTATATAAGACCTTTATCCTAACATTAAGAGGGAATGGTTATAACCTGAGGCAGAGTGACTGAATAGGACAATTAGGGAAACTGGGTCAGGACATTAAAAGAGAACTGTGGGACAACATTCCACACTCTCTCTCTTTGACTTCAAATCTTTGAATTACCTTCCTCTAGAAGGTCTTAGCCCCATAATTTTGACCAACTTTGTGTAAAGTAAATAAACCAAATAAAAACCAAAATAAAGCTAGAACAATGCAAGGACTTATGGCAAGGACAAGTCTCTCCATGATAACCCCAGAGTTAATCAGCAATACACAAAGTTCCTCATTGCAGTCATGTCAGGTCCTCTGCAGTTGGGAGCATACAGTTAACTATGAGTTAGGTCTGTGGTCATTTATGACTCAGCCTTTGCTTACAGAGCAGCAGGGCTCAAGACAGTTGTGCTGCCCATTCAGAGGGGCACCCCTCTCCAGGGGAGAAGGGTGAGGCTGGAGGAGCTCCACTTGTCCCTGCCCAGAGGAACAGACAGGGCTGCAGAAAAGGTCAGGTTTCTGAGCAGATTATGCAGTGGGACCAAGGCAGCAACACCAAATATTTAGAAGCCTTACACCAAACTGCAAGGTCCTTTTAAGTATGCTGAAGTACTGATTAAGGGCCTAGGGTAATAGGAGTGGAGAAACAGATCAGAGACTGCCAGTCCCAGGACAGGTCTCTGATTTCTGGTTGTTTCTAAAAAAATAATCCCCAAAACTGAGTCTGCCAGGGCAATCCCAACAGAATAAGGGATTTCAAAGTTAAAGCATAACCACCAAATCATAGTCCAGTAAATTTAAGCAAGGAACAAAGGACTGTTTAAAGGATTTCCAATTAAATATGAAGTATTAAGATAGGGGGTGGGGCAGAGGTACCGAAGAAAATATACCAGTTTCCCCAATTTCCTATACTTATTTGCTCAAGTATTTAGGATATAATGATTGCAGATAAATGGATTGGAAACCGCAAGGTATGACATAATTGAACTGCATTAACAGTTTCTTATTGACCATTGCTCTGATTATAGAAATCAGTTACAGGAGGAAAAAATGCAGTGACATATTAACCTCAAACCCAAGAAATTTAACCTCCAATAACAAATCCCATTAACCAAAGTTTTAGATAAATCCTAAGCAGATATTTACCATAACCTTATATTAATACAAATCAGTTTGCTCCTTTTAGCCAAGAACCAGGTGGCTACAACTTGATAGAAAACAGCTGGAGCACAGTTTAGAGGGAGGGGGGAGGAGAGGATTCCACATGGCAAAACTTCCCCCCCTCCACTCCATCTCCAAAGAGGCAGGGAGGGAGGAAAGGCAAACTAAACTTCACTCCAGCCTAACTAGATGCTCTATAGAAGTAGCAGAGAGCAGAGGGAGTTGAGTTTAATCTTTTCCTTTGAAGACAAAAGATTCCTACCCCACCCAATCTTTAAAGTAGCAGGAAGTAGTGGGGGGATGGGAGGTGGGATGGGGGGTAGGGGGTGGCAGTGGAGTAGGGGGAAGATTCCATAAAAGCCACATGTTGAGCACCAGCCCTGAACTCAGGAGGACCCGAGTTCAAATCTGGTCTCAGACACTTAACACTTCCTAGCTGTGGGACCCTGGGCAAATCACTTAACCCCAGCCTCAAAAAAAAAAAAAAAAAAAAAAAAAAAAAAGAAAAAAGAAAAACAATAAAAAAAATATCCACATGTCCAGCAGAGTTGGATTTAAAGCATAACTTACAATGTTATAATATAGGTAACAAACTCTAAACCAAACTAAATACAGCTTTAAATTCCCAATACTATAAAACTGCTTTTCTTTTATATTTCAAATAATGAATTTCACTAAACAGTATAGTTTTTCTTTCTCTCCCTCTGGCCCCACATGGCCATTATTCCCAATGGACTTCTCCTAAACTCCAACTTGGCCAGAGTTGGAGCCTTCAGAAGTCAGATCCTTTTTGCTACATACTTTACCTAATAAGAGACACATGACCCTTTTCAGGCAAGTTAACAGAACTTCTTTAACAAGCTATTGCTCTTTTAAGATCTTATACTTAAAGATAACTAATAGCATAGGCAACAGTAACATTATTTCCCAAAATTTAAAAACTGCCCAAAATACTCAGAACAAGTCATGGCATGCAAAGGCATAAAATTATTTCCCAAATTTAGAATCATCCTAAAATTCCTAATCAAATGTTTTCTCCAGCTGGAGTTCAGAATCACACTAAGTACAATTGCAACATAGAAGCAATTCCCAAATTTGATCATTGTTCTTAAATTTAACAGAGCTCTTAAAATTAACAAAACAGACAAACAAATCACATAGAACACACATAGACTGCATAGAATAGCCCTGAGGGAAGTTGTCGGCTCCAGTCTTCCCTACCATAATTTAAATGGAGCCTTTTTTTTTTTTTTTTTTTTTTTTTTTAGCCAGATGGTGTCTTAAAAAGACACCCAGATATATACTCTTGAATGCCCAGAGTTGTGCCAACTGGCACACAGATGTGTCTTAGGTACCCAGGTAGGGTCCCAGGCATCCAGAAGACCCAACTCCCAGAATTTATGCTCATCAGCATTTCATAATTCTGGGAATCCAGTTTTTAGCATACAGAACAGAACAGGTACCAGAGGGTACCCCAAAAGGTACCCAGACAGACTTACTCTCCTTTGGCAGAAATGGGGGTGTCTACCATCAGGCTCTTGTGGCTAGAACACTCTGGAAAGGCTCTGGAAAAAAAAAAATCCAGGGGGACTGGCCTCTCCAGGCAAAGAATGCACATCCACAGCCACCCTGAGGCCCAAGGCAGAGACCTGAAAGTCTCTTATCTTTAATCCTGCTCATTTTCTAACATCTCGATGGGGAGCATGTTTCTTTTTTCTTTCTTTCTTTCTTTTTTTTTCTTTAAAGAAATCATCGTTTTGTAGGTCTTTGGGCATAGATGCAAATTCTTCTACAAAATGATTGAATCAGTTGTGATTTAGGTTTCAATTATGCTTCTGTAACATTAATTTTCTGACTTTGGAAAATAATTTAAGCTATTTATATCTTTATTCTTTATTTAAAATTTTATAAGTGTCTATTATATAGTTTCTGAAGTCTTTCAGTTCTATGATTGAATGTAAAGATATATCAATAAGATTTGTTGAATTTGGAAAATTCAAAAGATTTTAGAGAATAAATAATCTAAAATATCAATTATAAAGAATCATAGAAAAGTTTAACTTAGCCAAACTTATACTTATCTGAAAGATACTTGTCAACATTATTATTAATCTAATTGATTAATTTATAAGGAAAAAAGCAAAAAAATAAAAATAAAGCCAAGACTAGTCAAATCCTGAATTTCATGAAAGACTTGGTCTAGATTTTAGATATTAAATCTCTCTTTCTCTCTTGCTTTCCTGTATGTCTCTGTCTCTCTGTCTCTCTGTCTCTCTCTGTCTCTTTCTCTCTCTCTCTCTCTGTCTCTCTCTGTCTCTCTCTGTCTTTCTCTGTCTCTGTCTCTGTCTCTCTTTCTGTGTGTCTCTCAGACATTAATTCAAACCTTAACTTTTGATTGACATCTACCTCTAATAGTACTTTCACATTCAGCATATTAGAAGCAACAAATGAAAAGGAAAAGAAGAGACTACTTGTGGTGGTAGAACTCTGAAAAGAGCAACAAGAAAAGCTGACACTGAAATTGCAGAAAACAAATACACAGACTAAGAAAAAATAAGAGTTTGGAATAATTTAGCTAAAGAGAAGTTGTTATATGCAGCTTCATAATTCCTGAATAATTATCTTGAAGAATTACATAATTCTTAGTGCTCATAATAATCAGATTCTCAACCATCATCAAGGAAAGTAGAGATCCACTTGATTAAAAAAAAAGCATTGAATAGCATAATTTCTATTCAAAATAATTGCTGAAAATGGCTTGGAAGTTAAAGGATTAAGTTTCAGTTACTTGGAAATTTGATCAGGACAAATAAGTAAATTATCTAATAAATCACATTTGAGTATGGAACCCCTTTTATTTAATTTAATATTTTTTTGGGCCAAGGCAATTGGGGTTAAGTGACTTGTTCAAGGTAACAGCCAGGAAGTATGAACTCAAGTTCTCACCTGAGTTCAAACCTGACCTCTGACACTTAACACTGACTTCAAGGCTGGTGCTCTATTCACTAAACCAGCTAGCTGCCCCGGAACCTATTTTAAGTAACTTCAAACACTGGTCTTTTAGTTTGAAGAGTTCTAGAGGTGGATAATATAACTATTTTAAAAATTGAATTGAATATAATTTTAATAAAAATTCTACTTATATGGAAGTTGTTCTTTTGAAGCCTCCATACACTGTTCCTAATTCTCCTAAGTCACTCAAAATTTACCTGAATTTTCATCCATGTAACAATCTTTAATAAATAAACCTTTAATAACCAACCTTTAAATAACTGAAGAGAGTTATTATGCTCCTCCCAATTCTTCCTCAAGCCATAGAACCACCCAAACCTTTCTCTTACTCAAAGGTCAATATTCCTACTTCCTTCAGCTAATCTTCCATGTAATAGTATCCAGTTATATCACCACATTGATTTATTCTTGAATGTTCACTTCACTGCATTTGTTCTCTTCATAAAATATCAAAGTCAGTGCCAATTATAATAAACCATATGAAGTTTAGATTTTTATCTCCTTTTAGAGAGATGAAATTGCAGTATGGAGATGTGAAATGACTTGGCCAAGATCACATATTAATTAGGCAAAACTAGTATTAGATATCAGATTTATTGATGCCTTATTAAGGACACCTATTCATATCCAAGAATACTTTTCTTAAAAGTAAAAAAACAAATTAGTCATGTGTGTCTCTCTGTAAGTATATGAAGATTGCTAATAGATTGTGTTTTTGAGAAAACCCAAGATTTCAAGTAGAAATAGAATGGAGAGATAAAAATTCCTACTTTTTCTCATGCAATACATATACAAAAAAAAAAAAAAAAACAACACAAACTATTAGAATTTCTTTAAATAAGCAGGTACTTATTTTTTCTAAACATTTATTATTTATTGTAAACATTCTTTCTGAATTTAGCATTCCAAATGTTCTCCCTCCCTCCCATCCACCACACATGTTGGGAAGGCAAACAATGCATATGATATCATATGAAACATTTACATATTAACCATATTTCAAAAAAATCAAGAAAAATAAGTGATAAAATGAAACAGTAATTTACACTCAAAGTTCCTCCTTCCTCTTCTTCGAGGTGGGTAGTATTTTTTTTTTTTTCATCAGGAATTCTTCGGAATTGTTTTGGAATATTGTATGAACCACAGCAACCAAAGTTTCCCACAGTTTATCATTACAAAATTGTTGTTTCTGTACTCAAAGATCTCTCAGGTCTTCTCATTTCATTTTGAATCAGTTCATATTGGTTGTGACATATTTTTCTAAACCTCCAATCCTATCTTATGGCGCAAAATTACTTCATTACAGTTATATGATATTAACTTGTTCAGTCATTCTCTAATTGATGATCATCCTCTCAATTTTCAATTCTTTCCCTACCCAAAAAGATCTGTTATAAATATTTTTTACATAAGCATAAACATCCCTTTCCTTTTCTTGCATCTCTTTGGAATATACACCTCATAATAGTATTGCTGGTTACAGACTTTTGAATAGTGAGGGAATGTTTTTGAAAAAGATCACAAAATCAGATTATTCAAAATTGATCCTTCTGGCATTTAAAATACATTTCACAAGTTAATTTGCATTTCAATTAAGGTGTTTTTGGAACAAAGTAAATTATTGTCTGAACATTCCTTTTATAATCATAAACTATTGGTCACAATAGAGAGATCACAATAGAAATGGATTGAAAATCCATATGATACATTTTCCATACAGTCTTGTGGACCATTCCTGCATGCAGGCATAAGTAGAAAGTTCATGGAATAGAAACAATGACATTGGAATTAGTGAGAGGTATTAAAAAGTCATTTCCAAAGCAAAGAGTATTTCATCAGATCAGACAGCCATAGAAAATATATGCACATCTGTAAGAAATGACCAATTTACACTTTATAAGAATTTGAACAAAAGAAAGGACAGTGTTCAATTTATCAAATTTATTGTTCTTTTGGGAAGTAGGGTGAAAAATAAATGTTTAATTTTTCACAAGATTATACCCCAAGATGTCATTTCAAAAATAAATACACATATATTATCTTGGTAAACATATGAAAACTTTAAAATACAAGGTAGGTGTCATTGAAACCTTAGTTTCTTTTAAAGTTTCATGTTTATAGATATCAAATTTTAACATTATAAAGATTATCACATTTTAATGTAATTTTATATTTTGGTTTCTTTTGTGTATGGCTCCTAGACATTAGAATTTTTTTAAAGGAAAATAAGATCCCTTTTTTTTTTTTTGGCATGAATGACCACAGCATTCTTTTTTGAACTATTGTGATTATTAAAGTGATACTATAGTCTACTGGTACATGATGCAGTTATTATAATCTCATCTCCAAAAAGGAGAATCTGAAAGACCTCTTTCTCACTAGTACTCTGCAATGCATAAGTGTCATCTGGAATAGTGTCCCACAAAATTGGCCATATTATAAGTTGGATGATATTGATACACTAAAGGTCATTGAATATAATGATCTCAATCCACTAAAGAATATTATGTGATCCTTTTGTATACTTATGAGATGTCCAATGATCCACATTAAAAAAAAAAAAAGACTAGAAAATTAATAGAAAATTCTTTATATTGTTACATATAATTATAATTATTATCTTCTTTCAACAATGACTATATCTTTTTTTTTTTTCTTTTTCCCCTGAGGCTGGGGTTAAGTGACTTGCTCAGGGTCAACCAGCTAGGAAGTGTTAAGTGTCTGAGACCAGATTTGAACTTGGGTCCTCCTGAATTTAAGGCTGGTGCTCTATCCACTGCGCCACCTAGCTGCCCCAACAATGACTATATCTTAAACAGATAGCACAAATAAATAAGGATCTGTATTTAAAAGATCTTACCAACCAGCCAGGGTAGGTAAAGTCAAAGAGAAGGTAAATGAAGCTATAGAATAATAAATTGATGGGTCCTTTCAGGGAAAAAAAAAAAAAAAAAAGTACCTCTGACTTTTTTTTTTCCCTCTGAGAAACAAAAACAAATGGTATTTGTAGAGGTCCAGAATTCTGGAGAAGTATACTTGAAAGCAAGAATTGATGAGATGATGGTTCTCTAGTTCAGTTATATTCAGTATGCTGTAATGATGTAATTACAATAAGGTTTAAATACCTTAGGGCTCAGAAGGACTGGAAATGAAACATTCTATCTTTGACCATCCTCCTGGTGGCTCTCCTGCCTCCTGTATTCCTCCACTAAGATCAAGGCTGGATCAAGACTCTAGATTCTATTCTCAACCATTCTCCTGCTGTCTATCTTGCCTTCATCACTTCTTCACTTAAAGACCAACACCCATCCAAAGGACCTCTAGAAAACTAGACTGAACATTTCATTTTGGCGCCTAAATGTGGACATAAGGATTTACACTCAGCAGTTCTACTGACGTGATCATAAATTCAGTGGAGAAGTCCCTGTGATCGGGAAATAGGATGAGTAAACTAGTCACTTTCATTTTTTCAGCTGAAATGGGTCAAACACTAAGAAAAGAGGTTTTGGGAAATATGCAGAAAGCATAGTTAGATAAATAAAGAAGCAAGGTTTGTTGGTAACTTGGGAGCAGATTATTGAACTCTTAGAAATATTAGAGCGCACATCTCCTTGGTTCTTTAAGGAAGAAAAAATAGAGCCAGATAAGTGGAAAGTAATAGGAGAACAACTAATTACATATTACAATGATAATGCTCCTGATTCAACTCCTAAGGAAACATTCCATTTATACAACATAATACAATTGGATTTAAGGAATCCCACAAGTTTTAAAATAAGGAAAAAGGAGAAAGAGAAGGAGGGGAATGGTACTGACAAAACAGCTGAAAACCATGAAGAATTGGACAAGAAAGGAGTGCTGATGAAATTAAGAAGTGTGGTGCTTCTCAGTCAGCACTACCCATGTAGCAGCTTTTTCCATTCCCCTATGACATGACTAAAAAAGGCATTAATTAAAGCTAAAAATGAAGGACAGGATGTATTTGATTTAAAAATAGAATTATATCCTGCAATTGAATAGCTTGACTCTTCAGGAGTCAAGGTCAAGAAAAAAAAAAAAAGATAAACTCCATTTAATCTGGAAATTATCTGAGATCTGAAAAAGGCTTGCACTCTTTATGGGTCTACATCATCTTATGTTGAGATAGTATTAGAGAATTTGGCTTACAAAATTTTAACCCCTAGTGATTAGAAATATATAACAAGAACATGTTTAGAACCTGGACAGAACTTGTGGCTTTTTGAATATAGTGAGCGCTGTAGGATACAAGCCCGACAAACAGGCAAACTGGAGTTAATACACCAATCACCTGTGACCAACTAACAGATATAGATTCTTATACACTTTAGCAAAGATTAATTACTCTATAGCAGCATATGAACAAAATTTCTGCTGCTGCTATCAAATCATGGGGCACTCTCCCAGGAAGGCAAGATGGAGGAGAACCCTTCATGAAAATAGAGCAAGGTCCAAATGAAGCCTTTGCTGATTTTGTGGGACGTTTGCAGACAGCTGTCATATAAACTATTGGTGAAAATGCAGCAACAGAAATTATGATAAGGCAACTTGCTAAAGAAAATTCTAATGAGGTTTGTAGAAGAATTATAGTAGGACTCTGCAAGGATGCTCCTTTAGAGGAGATCATAAGACACTGTGCCACAGTGGGCAGAAATACCTTTTATAGCCAGGCTATGATGCAGACTTCCCAAGATCTGAACATGGTAAAACAGGGTCCCTTTTGGCAAGGGACTTCCAGAGAGACTTGTCAATGCTTTGAATGTGGCAAAGTAGGGCATCTGAAAGCTCAATGTTGGCAGAGAGACAGAGTGAGAAAACAGAGTGGGAGAACAAGACCTAATACCTCATTTCCAAAATGCAACAGAGGCTTCCATTGGGTATTAGAATGTAGAATGACACAGGGAAACAAGAGGCAGGGCCCAGCTCCAGGGTCCCAGGCAAAAAATACTTGATGGCAGCTGATGCTATACTCAGAGAGCCTTTAGAAGTTCAGTCCTCAGATATGACCAATCAGCCAAAAAGCAATCTGGTGGGAGAAAGGGATTACATAATCAATCAGCCAGGAAGCAACGTGATGGGGGAAAGGGATTACAATTGGGAAGAAGAGTTGTATGCAGCTGGGACAACTGAGATACCCCCTGGAGAGGTGAAATCTGTTCCTCTCCAGCTTATAGATCCCTTGCCTCCAGGTACGGTAGGCTGGACCATTTCACCTCCTTAGAGTACTTACAAAATAGTGTCCATCCATATATTGATGTGGGAAACTTGGGAATGTGTAACTAATATCCCAGTCACTAATAGAGATAGACAATGTGTAACTTATCAACTAGGAGAAGTAGTAGCATCAGGTTTACTGATACAGACTCTTAATAAGCAATCTGGGGATAGTTACTCAGATTCTGACTCCAAGCAACAAAATGCAGTAAAATTCTGGACAGTAGCTCTGACAGCTGACCATCCTATGTCTATATAAATGTCATACCATTAGAAGGATTGGTAGATACAGGTGCAGATCATACAGTCATTAGAGGTGCCAGCTGGCCCAGTCACTGGCCAAAGATTAAGGCAGACGCCTACATGTCTAAGGTAGGAGGATCAATAGCAGCTGAAGTTAGTGCTACCTCTTTGAGATGGACTTTTGAAGGTGAAACAGGAATTTTTTACTCCTTTTATAGTTGAAAAAATCCCCATCAATCTATGGGGAAGAGACATTTTACAACAATTAGGGTTAAAAATGAGTACTTCGATTTTTTAGGCAGGGCTGCTGTTGAAGGCCTGCCAGCACTTTCACCTGTTCCTATCCAAAGGAAAACTGATATACCAGTGTGGATAGAACAGTGGCCCTTAGCTAGCAATAAAATTCAGGCCTTATTAGATATAGTACAGGAGCAACTTGACCAAGGACACTTACAACCTTCTCTAAGTCCTTGGAATTCCCCAGTATTTGTTGTAAGAAAGAAATCTGGAAAATGCAGGATGTTGACTGATTTAAGAAAGGTAAATGAACAGATGGAAACTATGGGAACTCTTCAGCCTGGACTTAATTGTCTAGAGAATGGCCTCTGTGGATAATAGACATTAAGGATTGTTTTTATTCTGTCCCACTAGATAAGGAGGATATGAAAAGATTTGATTTTTCAGTGCCCAGCGTTTACTTAGCTGAGCATTATTCATATATTTATATGAATGGACAGTTTTGTCACAGGGAATGAAAAACAGCCCTACTATGTGTCAAATGTATGTTGTTGCTGCTCTTACTCCAGTAAGAAAAGCATTTCCAAAAGTTATGTTGTTACATTACATGGATGATATATCGGGATATGCACCCGAGGAACAAATGTTAGAAGCATGTCTACAAAAGACCATAGAAACACTAAGAATTGTAAATTGCACCTAGCTCCAGAAAAAATTCAAAAACATGCTCCTTTTCAGTATTTAGGATATGAAGTATATCTTAAGATGCTTATAATACAAAAACTTTCTTTAAGAACAGAGAAGCTAAACACCTTAAATGATTTTCTGAAATTGATAGGAGATATCAAATGGATGCATCCAGTGTTAGGCTTGACTACCTATCAATTGCAGCCATTATATGACATTTTAAGGGGAGACAGTGCTTTAAACTCACCATGCCAGCTTACAAAAGAAGCTCAAGAGGCTTTGAAAGAGGTTGAACTGGCTTTATCCAATGTGGTTGAAAGAATCACTCAAAAACCCTTGGAAATATCAGTTTTTGCTACAAAAGAGGCACCCACAGCAATCCTTCATCAAGGAGACAGTGTGATAGAGTGAGTGAACCTCCCAGCACAACCAGAACAAAGCCTTACTCCTTACCCAGTGCTTGTGGCTAGAATTTTATTAAAGGCCATTAAGCGAGCAGTACAATTATTTGAGATATATACTTTTCATGCTAATGCATAAGTTAATGTGTGCTGTGAAAGCATCCCAGAATGGCAAATTTTATTGGCCATATCTCCAAATTTTATACATGGGACTCTGTTAAAGATAACCTGCCTATTACATAATTAGCCATGAGTTTTTGAAGAAAATGTTTCTAAGGTTCCTCTTAAAGGACCAACTATCTTTAGAGATGCATCCAAACATAACATTTGTGCTGTGTACTCTCATGACTTAATTATAAAGAGAGTAGTCAGAACACCTTTTCAGCAGAATGAATTATATACAATCATGCTAGCTCTTACTTATTATCCAGAAGATATAAATATGTGATTCAGTCTATTCAGTAGGTGTGATACAAAGAATTGCCACAGCCCAAATAGAATTTGTAGCTTCCAATATATATCAGCTCTTTAAGGAACTTCAAGAGCAAGTGAGAAAGCATCCAGATAAGATTTATATCTCGCATGTCCACTCTCATAGTGGATTCCCAGGTCCTATTTTGGATGGGAATTCAAAGGTAGATCACTTACTAACCATGTTGGCCAATGCTTCTTTATTTCAGGAAGCCCAAGAATCTCATTCTAAATATCATCAGGCTGTCTGAGCTTTACTTTTACAATTTGGAATAATAAGAGAGGAAGCTAGGAGCATAGTAAAAGCTTGTACAGTTTGCCTTCCTTTCCACACTCCTACACTCTCTCCAGGGAGGAAGCCTTTTGGTTTGAGACCCAGTGTAATTTGGCAAATGGATGTGACCCATTATAACTCTTTTGGTCATCTGTCTTTTATCCATGTAGACACCTTTTCAGGATTCACTTTTGAAATACCAGCAGCAAAAGAGACAGCCCAGAGACCAGAGACAGACAGCAACAGAGACAGAAAGAGACAAAGAGACAGATATATTATAGATATATATGTTTATGTCATATATTATTATATATAATGGATTATATGTTATATTATATATATTATATATGTATATATATATATGTATATATATATGTATATATAGATAAAGATTTATAACTGGTCACTGAATTCCTTATACAAGCATATGCAATTATGGGTGTGCCACAAGCAATAAAAACAGACAATGGACCCGCATATACTTCTAAACATTTTGCACACTTTTGAGCACAGTATAAGATTTTACACACCACTGGCATACCCTTTAATCCTCAAGGACAGGCAATAATAGAGAGGAGAAACAGACATCAAGATGCTCCTCTAGAAACAAAAGAAAGGGAGAGCCCAAGTAACCCTAAAGAACTTCCAAATCTAGCCCTTTATACGATTAACTTCTTGATTTTTGACAAAGATGCACTGGATCCGGCAGACAAGTTTTACAACCCACCATAAGGGCAGTGTCCAATTTGAGCAGCTCCACTATCTTTAGATAATCTCCAGTGATATGGAAAGATCCAGAAAGTGGTGAATGGAAGGGACTAGATAGGTTAACTGCTTGGGGGAGAGGGATTTGCTTGTATCTTTACAGATGGAGAAGGAATCAGAGGGTGCCAACAAGTCGTGTTTGCCTTATCCGTTGCTGACTGTGCCCATCACTGAAAGAGCATGGCAGTTATGGCAACTGAGTCATGGACATCAAAAATTGTCAAGGGAGTCAAGGGAGGATGTGGCACCTCCTTTTTGGTGTTCTCACCTTTCTTCCTGAGAAGTCAGGGAGGGAGTGGCCACCTCCTTTTTGGTGTTCTCACCTTTCTTCCTGAGAAGTCAGGGAGGGAGTGGCCACCTCCTTTTTGGTGTTTTCACCTTTCTTCCTGAGAAGTCAGGGAGGGAGTGACCACCTCCTTGTGGGGGTTCTCACATTCCTGTGTTCTAAAACAAAAGAAAGAGGAAGATATGTATAGAGCTGGAATTCCAGAGAAGTATACTTGAAAAAAGGTGTTAATTCAGTGGAATTGAGATAATGGTTCTTTAGTTCACACATATTCAGTATGCTATAATGTAACAGTATATAAGGGCTGAGAAGGACTGGAATAGAGACATTCTATATTTGACCATCCTCTTGGTGGTTCTCCTGCCTCTTGCACTCCTTCACGAAAACCAAGACTAGAACAGAATAAAGACTAGAGACTATTCCTGACTATTCTTGTGGTGGCTCTTCTGCCATCATCACTTCTTCACCTAAAGACCAAGGCCCATCCAAAGGACCTCCAGAAAGCTAGCCCAAACATTACAGGTATGGATGTGGATTTGGGGTACAGGGTTGGGGGAATATAAAAAAAGTAGTTGCATAACAGAAAAAAAATGTCATGGTTGGGTACTTGCAATGACTAGATGTAGCTCTACAAAATCAAGATGGCTCTAGGTTGGGATTTGAGTGTTCAGTTGTGAGAATGAAAGAGGAGAAAGAAAAGCAAGAAGAAATAACTTATGAAATACAAGATCCTAGAAATGTATTGGAGGGATAGGAAAAAAAGCAAATAAACAAATTGAGTTCATTTGTAAAGTTAACTCTCAGATGAGAAAATTTATTCTATATGAACAGGTCAATACCTTTTCTTCAACATAAGTGTCTTGAAAAGTTTTGTGTCAAATTTATTGATTAAATGATTTATTTGAGGTCATAAACATGTGTCAGAGATAGAAGGATAATTCAATTCTTCCTGGATCCAATGCCAACTCTCTATCCACACACTATGGTGCCAGTAATATATCATCTATTGAGAACAAGAGATAAGAAAGGCTAAACCTGACATAGTAGTAATGCCTGAGAAGGCAACCTCCATTATTTTGGGAGAAATTTTTTATGCAGGATTTAAGAAAGCATGGATAAAAGTCACATAGGAGAGAGACATAGTTGTTTGTAATACACATAATTTGAATGAAAGTTCACAATGACATTTTAAATTAATTTAAGCAAAACAAAACAAATGCTGTTTTTTCTTTCTTCCTCACCTTCCTTTTTCTCTACTCCTCTCCTTCTCATTATTATCTTTCTGCATCATGATCTTTATCTTATAATCTTTTTAACGTCTATTACCTGTCTATCTGAATTTCACATGACTGTGTTACATCATTAGTTGGCTATAATCATGAATGTTCATTACATTAATCATAGTTCTTACAATTTTTAAACTTATCCTTTACATTTCTGTTTACATAATTTTTTTCTAGTTGTTTATTGTTCATCAATGTATAAAATTCTTCAAAATAGTTTTTTTTTTTATAACATTGATGTTAAAGTATTATATTGTTCTGCTAGTTCAGCCCTCTTCATTAGACACCCTTACAATTTTTAAACTTGTCATCCTTTACATTTCTATTATTACATAATTTGTTCTAGTTCTGTTTACTTTATTGTTCATCAAGGTGTAAAAGTCTTCAAAATAGTTTTTTGATAATATTGATGTATATACATTATTTTGCTAGTCCAGCCCTCTTCATTAGACACCCTTACAATTTTTAAACTTGTCATCCTTTACATTTCTTTTATTACATAATTTGTTCTAGTTCTGTTTACTTTATTGTTCATCAAGGTATAAAAGTCTTCAAAATAGTTTTTTTTTGATAATATTGATGTTAAAGTAAGTATATACATTGTTTTGCTAGTCCAGCCCTCTTCATTAGACACCATTTCCTATCTTTTCCCGTGTCTCTTTGAAATATTTTGTTTCCTCCTTTTATAGCATTCAGAATTCCCGCCCACAACACACATCATGATTACTTCACAAGTTGTCTAATGATTATTAATCTTTTGTGTTCATGATCAAGAAGAGAAATTACTGGGCCTTTCTTATATACCTAATTACATCATGTTAGACTATGTGAGGTGAAGGTTGTACTTTTTGTGTCCTACTATATCAGTGATTGATATGTATGTTGAAGAGATTTATTACTTACATAGCTTTATCCTGGCTTATGTAACAAAAATACATCTAGTAGGAATTTGTTCTTTTCTAAATTAGCTTTTGTTTTGCTTTTTTTATATCAAGATCCCATTGAAGTGATTTTAAAGGCCTGCCTATATCCCCTAATTTTCCAGAGTTGGTGATATTTGAAAGATATTATATGTATTGGAATATGTAATAAGAGAATTACCTTCCTGAGGACAAAGGTAATTAGTAGAAATACTCAAATTTCAATTACTGAACATTTTTACATATTTCTTTTTAAACAACAACAAAAAAACAAAAGTTCTAATCTATGTCAGGAGGTTCTATCTTATATTTTAAAGCTGTGTCAACATAGTTCATAGGTAGATTATAACACTTACATGGAACCATTAGATTGATTCTGAAAAAAAAAAAAAGGCCAAATTGATATTGATCCAAAAGCTCCATTTTTTACAAGGACTTGCCCCGAATAATTTGTGGTGATGAGGATAATTCATTTCACAATTGTGCACACTTCCACCACTGACACTGAATGTGTACTTTCTAAGCTTTAGAAGAGGGTTTTGGTGAGTTAGAGTGGCCCCCAAAATAAAAATTCTTCTCTGGATCATGAAATTTTCAGTGAGTCACCCTAAAATAAACGAACAGCAGAGGCCGGGGGGGGGACTATTTGTAACCATTCCTTCTGAGGGGTTTTGTGTATCAGGGAAAGCAAATAGTCAGAGGAAAACGTTATATTAAAATGAGCATTGGAGATTTGCGTATTTACGTCGCGGCTCTTCTCGTTGTCTAGGTAGTTCGGGGGCCTTGGAGACCGAGGGGGCTGGAACGCGCGGGCACAGAGCCGAGTTTTAGAGCGCGTGGTCGCGGCGGCGGGAAGCCAAAGTCGGTGAAGCCCGAAGTAGCCGGAGAGCCCAGCCCCTCATTTTTACCCCTCCGGCCTGATCGAACATAACAAAACCAGAAATGGTGGAAGCAGACCGTCCAGGGAAACTGTTCGTAGGCGGACTCAATACCGAAACCAACGAGAAGGCCCTCGAAGCCGTATTTGGGAAATATGGGCGAATAGTGGAAGTACTGCTGATGAAAGACCGGGAAACCAGCAAATCGAGGGGGTTTGCTTTTATTACTTTCGAAAGTCCCGCTGATGCAAAGGATGCTGCCAGAGACATGAACGGGAAGCTCCTAGATGGGAAATCGGTTAAAGTTGAACGAGCCACGAAGCCAAAGTTTGAAAGTGGAGGTAGACGAGGGCCGCCGCCCCCACCGAGAAGCCGAGGCCCTCCCAGAGGCCTGAGAGGAGGCGGAAGAGGAGGAAGTGGGGGAGGAACCAGGGGACCCCCGTCACATGGAGGTCATATGGACGACAGCCGATATTCTCTTCACTTCAACATGGGGTCTTCCCGGGGACCTCTTCCAGTCAAAAGAGGCCCCCCACCACGAAGTGGGGGCCCTCCCCCTAAAAGATCTGCACCGTCAGGCCCAGTGCGCAGCAGTAGTGGAATGGGAGGAAGAGACCCGATATCACGTGGGAGAGACAACTATGGAGGGCCATCCCGACGGGACCCGATGCCATCCAGAAGGGAAGTGTACATGTCACCAAGAGATGACGGTTATAATACTAAGGACAGTTATTCAAGCAGAGATTATCAGAGTTCTCGAGACAACAGAGATTACGCCCCTCCTCCGAGAGATTTTGCGTACTGCGACTACGGTCACTCGGGTTCGCGAGATGATTACCAGTCGAGAGGGTACAGTGATCGCGATAGAGACTATTCAGATCACCCCAGCGGAGGCTCCTACAGGGATCCGTACGAGAGCTACGGTAACTCACACAGCGCCCCCCCTGCTCGAGGGCCCCCTCCATCTTACGGGGGCAGCAGTCGCTACGATGACTACAGCAGGGACGGCTATGGCGGGAGCAGAGAAAGTTACTCAAGCAGCCGCAGTGATATCTACTCCAGTGGCCGAGGGGATCGCGTGGGTCGGCAGGATAGGGGGCTTCCCCCTTCCATGGATCGAGGATACCCGCCTCCGTGCGATTCCTACAGCGGCTCAAGGCGAGGAGCACCGAGAGGAGGCCGTGGAGGAAGCCGGTCTGATAGAAGAGGAGGCAGAAGCAGATATTAAAAAGAAAACCCAAATTTTTGGACCAAAATTCCCCTTCAAAACACACACACACACACATACACAACACACACACATATATACACACAAACACAAAAACACACACACAGACACTTACACACACATACACACACACAAACCCAGCAAGTTGAGCTTGTTCTATTTTTACCAGAGGACTACTAAAAAGGAAACAAAATTGTTTTTCCTTTTTTTCCTTGTTTAAGTTCCACTCCATGATTTTTATGCTTTCATGAAGAACAAGTTAAAGCAATGTTTAATTTCATTTCAAATTTGTTTATTTCTTTCCAAAAAGCAGATGTTAAAATGTGTGAAATTTGAGCTCTGTGTACCAGTATTGTAAGTTCCAAAGTAAAAAGTTTTCCTGAAAAGCTACTTCCAATCCGGTTTTCCTACCAGTTGAAACCAGCAGTTCTTAAGATCTTCCACAAACATCCAACCATCTAAAATGGAAATGGATCCTTCTACTTGTTCAAACTTGTCATTCTAAACCAATTAGCTATTTTGGAAGGTGGTTGGGGGTAATGCTGATCCTTAAGATTTCAGATTGTTTTTTTTGAAACTGATATCTATGCAAGATTTTCCAGTATATTATATGCTTAGTGAAGAAAAAAATGTTAAAAAAAATCAGTAAACTTAAAACCACAAATGGATAGTCATGACTACAGTTTGCCATTCCATCATTTTCTTGTGGATCTACAAGACCATCCCCTCAAATAAAAAACAAAACAAAAAACAAAAAAACAACAACAAAGAAAACATTTACGTGTATTAAACAACTACAGAATTTTAAATAAAAGGTTTGACCAGTTCCCCCAACAATTATCATTTTATATTTTTTTGTATATGTCTGAAATTGATTCTTAAGCTACTTTAAAATATTTTTAAAATATCATTGAATAAGATTTGGAAACCTCTAATATGTGGTCATCCTTTTAAAGGTTTCTGATCTTAAAGAAGTTGTACAGGTTCTTGGGGCTGAATGGGTCTATGGATAGCATGATGAGTACAAAGTTGTACTTGGAATCAGAAAGATCTGGGTAAAGATCTGGGTTTGAAGCCTAATGTCAAACAGTAGCTCTGTGTTCCTGGGCATCACTTACTATTATGGACCCTCAATATTTAAATCTGAAAAATTGGGAAATAATAATGGAAATTGAGGGAATGCTCATCAATTGAGGCAATTCATTTACTGAGCCATTGCTCAATAAAGTATGATATGTGTTTGTGATGGAATAATATTGTTCTATGGGAAATGATGAGCAGGATGCTCTCAGGAAAAAAAAAAACAAAAAAAAACAAAAAAAAAAAAACCCAAAAACAAACAAACCAACAACAGCAACAGCAAACAAACAAAAACCTGGAAAGTACTCCATGAATTCAAGGAAAGTGAAATGTACTTTATACAAAGTAATAGCAATGTTCTGGGATGACCAGCTGTGAATGACTTTGCTATTCTCAGCAGTACAATGATTCACGACTACTCTGAAAGACTCATGATGAAAAATCCTATCCATACTCCGAGAAGGAACTGATTGTGTCTGAACACAGATCAAAGCATTTTCTCTGTGTGTGTGTCTGTCTTGTCTCTTTGCTCTATCTCTGTTTCTGTCTCTCAACTTTTTTTCTTGATTTTTTAAAAAAATTAGTGTGGAAGATCTTTGTTTTCTTCCACATCATGAATTTTATGGGCATGTTTTACATAACGTCACAAATGGTTTCTAAATTGAAGGTGGGGATAATGGAGGGAACCCAGAATTCAAATATTTTAAAAACAAACAAAAAAAAAAATTAAAACAAAAGTTTAAATGTACCTGGAAAAATATTAAATAAGTAAACAAAAAATTTGGAAAATAATAGAACCTACCTCAATATGCTGTATCAAGCATCACACACATATTTGCAAAATTAGTTGTGCTATATAAATAAGAATTGTTGATGCAATTATGATACCTTATGCACAAAAGTAAGGATCATTACTCAATAGGCATATAACCAGGCATATAAGACTTGTTATAATTTTGTGCTTAGGCATATATGTAAATCTTTTTCATTTTGCCTGAGAGTGAGCTCCATTAATTCATTTTTGAAATACCAGGGTCACAACTTTGCTATAAGAAGAAGCTAGAGGAAAACATTAGTAGAAAATTAATCATATAAAGCCTTAAATGTATTTACAAACAATTATCTCTTTCCATTTTAACTTTGACCACCCTGGTCATTGCTTAAGTCAATTCATTTCAATCCAACAAATGCTTAATATTTAGTTGGGACAGAGAGTTGATTCTTAAGCATTATAGAAAATAGTCATCGAAATATATGGATACTTTTTAAAGTGGAAGGGAGAACAGTGTAATGCACAGGGCTCTGGAGAAGGAGTTAAACATTTTAGAGAATGGTCATCAAAATCTATGGATACCTTTTAAAATGGGAGGGAGAACAGTATAATCCATAGAAAACAGGAGTTGGAGTTTAAGAAAGTTCCTGAGGCCTCATATAAAGAAAGGCATGGTGGCTTATAGATAGAGGAAGATCTAATTTAAGAGAAATTACAGTGGCTTACATAGACAATCTATACTCCACTCCCTCACATCCCTGTAACATGTATTTAACTTTTTTGATGTTCCCATATTTTTTTGAGGTACAAAAAGGGGCAATATGAGAAAGGGTAATGGGATATTTTCTGTATTTAACCAAAGACCAAGAAAAATAAAATTCTGAATTTCCATATTTCTGCTTTATATTGTACCTTAATTATAGTTAATTCAGTGACTCCATTCAGTGACTGGTTTTTCAGGCTTTAAATTACATCTTATTGTTCTGTATTTATTCCTAATTTCAATGAAGATAAAGATAGCTAAGCAATTTTGGTGATTCTTTTATGTGAAGAGTTTGAGATTCCTAAGGTAATTCAGTGAAGATGGTATGGGAGTATGGATAAGAGATAGGTCTCAGAAGAGTCAATAAAAGAATAAAAAGGAAAAAAAAAAGCAAATAATGAATTAAAGAATACTAAACACTTTCAAGAGACACTAAGTAACTTCAGACTACTTAGTGATTCCTTGCTGGGAATTTAAGCTCTCTTTCTGACAATGCCAAAAAATAACCTGCCACCAGGAGTGGCAATTATTTGCTTTCTTTTTTGTATGGATTTGCTACTAACTTCTTTTGTACTAACATTATAGCATCATGTTAAAAACAGTCACAGTTTATCGAGGCATTTACAAATAAAACATAGGGAAATTATCCTAATTTATGTAGACATTTAGAGCTAACAATAAAAATTGAGCTCTGTTATTGGAAAAGCACAATACAGGCCCAATTCTATTACATTTACATGTAATTGTTTAGGAGCTCTGAATTTAACAACCAAATAGAATTTGAATCAGTAGTAATTATATGTGTATGTATTGATGTGTATAATGTACATATATATGTGTGTATTTACCTGTTTGTATATGAATTTGTGCAGTGTCTTGTGCTTTGGAGGCATAATCACAAAGCAGAAGACTTAAAGAATTAAATAATTTTATTTTTATGTATAATTGTCTATCTAGAATTTGAAAAAAAAAAGAGAAATTACTTAGTCCAGGAACTTCTAACTGGAATATTAACTTGGGTAGGAAAAATCACATCTTTATTTTCATAAAATTAAAACTGAAATTTATTATTTGTTTTGATTATGAATGTAGGTAACAGCGTGATTATGAAAGGAGGTCCACAGACTTCACCAGGCTGTCATATCAGAAGTTAAGGACTCTGATTTAATCTAACCTACTTGTTTTTGAGATAAGTAAAATGACTCTTGAAAACTTGAAACCCAAGGTCAAATAAATACTGAAATAGGTGATCAGGCTTTATATCCAAGTCTTTGACCACAATTTTTCCAACCAATTCTATTAATGCTAAATAATAACCACACTTAGAAGAATAAGTAACCCAAAGAATAAGAAAGATTTATGATGCATGTGTCTTGTGCAAAAGCCATTGTGTGGCTCAGACAGAGAGGTGAGCGGCTACCAAATTAATAAAATAGCAGGAGATCCCTCTAGGAGCTAAAGGAAGGTTTATTATATATTCTCCTGAGAAATAGGAGTAGCTCCTATGGAATAAACAATAGGAGGAGGCCCCTTATACAGACAGAACAGCAGATTAAATAGTCCCTAGGGCAAAACTCCCTGCCACCAGTGAGCTGCCTCCTCATTGGCTGAAGCAATGGGTCTTAAGTCAGGAACTACCCCAGAGGCAGGAAAATGAGTTTTGGCCAATAACAGCCTAGCTGCCCATATTTGGCTTAGGTGGAGGTGGGTTTGTCCTAATGGGTGTTGGTCCAGGCCTACACCATCTTTGGAGTGGGTGAAGCCTTACTCAATTTTCACAACTGTCTCAGAAAACTGACTCCATCTTGTTCAGTCCCCCCACTGAAATCCCTTCAGATTTTTGTAATACACTTTCACACTCTACATCTAATTCCTCATCCTCTTCTGGCTCTTGTTGGTGGTCTTGGGCCACTGGCTCTCATCCTTGTCCTTTTAACACCATCAGTTTTACAAGCACTTCAGCTTTCCCTTCCAACCTAATCATTCTAGATAATGGGCTTTGAACTATTTTAGATAGTGATAGGATTAAACAAGGCAGGCAGGTAGGGAGTAATAAAACACCACTAAGCACTATAAGGACAAACCAAAGGAGCTGCTTCTACCAGCTGCCCCCAAACCAGAACCACCAGAACTATTGAATGGTGAGGTCCAGGTCTATACAGGAACATGAGGGCGCTTCCTAATGCTCTTAGTGATTTCTTTCACTAGATTCCCATTGACATCAATTCTTATGCAATGTTGATAAATTTTCGCACAGCCAGCAAACAGTTCCATACAAATCTATGCTATAAAAGGGCCTCTCTGGTTTGAGTAGCTTGGTCAGCTAGAAGATCTAGAGCCTTAGCCATATGTCAACAGTCACTGATGTTTTGCTCCTAAATTTCAGAAACTGGTCTTTATAGAGGGTCACAGATAGTGGTGAACCCTGGGTGAGATATAAGACCCTTTAGTGAAATAAAAGGAACGCTGCTTAGTGTCTGGTTTGGCTCCCCATCCCCCCTAGAGGCATCTCAGCCTTCCTGAGCAGTCAGGGGATGGGATGTGACAACCTGTGTTGTACTTGAAGCAGGATGATATCAGGTGGCAAAGAGTCATCTACACATAGTAGCAAGTTGTTTATGCATGCACAGTATCCTATAATTAGCACATGCTCAGTATCCTATAGTTTTGTAAAGGTATTAGGTAAGGCTGAGAATTTTTTGAATAAATGCCTCCTGAGCTCTGGCCCTTCACTCCTCACCCAGATCAGGACTGGGGCTGGTAGCAAAGACCTCCCATGAGCAGGTCTGGACATTTGACCCCTTCCCGCTCCCTCCCTCTCCTTCCCCAATGTGGGGCACACAGCAGCTGGGCTGACAAGATCAGTGCTAGTCGGGGTGAGGAGTCCCTGGACCCCAGGAACAGAGTGAGGTTAAACAGGCGTGGGAAGATTGGACAAGGGCTAATCCAGTCACTTTGGTTTTTCCAGCCAAAAAGGGGCAAGTGCTAACAAAGGAGTCTCCCTCCCGAGGGAGGTATGAAAAGTACTTAGTTAGGTTAATAAAAGAGCAAGGTTTGTCAGTGACTCAGAAGCAGATTTCTGACTCTCAGACAGTGTGGGGCTCAGGTCTCCTTAGCTCCCTGAGGAGACTTTGGAGGCAGATAAATGAGAGACAGTGGGAAAATACCTAACCGAGTTACCCCCTCCCCCCCATACTGTGGGTCCTGGCTCAGTGTTGGAGCTTACCCTTCTTAGGTACTTTGTAATCAAATTGGCTTTCAGAGATCACACAGACTATCAAAAAAAGAGGGTTTGTAGTGTAGGTGCCAAACAAAGGAGGGTGAGGAAAATTAGCAGAAAGAAGGTGCTGACAACTCTCCAGGGTGCTGCACGTTGAACAAGTACAAAGATGGCAATGGAGGTTTGAGGGACATGGCACTTCCCATTTCTCAGCCCGTCTCCATCTACCCCCTGCGCTTGCCACCCGCATGGATCTACTGCTTCTTGACCCACTACTTTTTCCTCCTCCTCTCTCAACTCCACCTTCGTTGGTGGGAGAAGAAGCACAGAAGGGGCAATGGTGTCACCTCAGTGCCGCCATCTGTCCTTCTATGTCCCATTTACAGGAGGCTGGTTAAGGCAAAGGAAGAGGGACAGGATATGTTTGTTTGTATTGAGAATGGAAGCTTACCTTGTGATTGAAGAACTAGACCCCAGTGGGCCTCTAGGTCAGATGAGAAGGAACACTGCTTCCAATCTGGAAGTTATTAAAGATATAAAAAAGGTATGCACCCTCTATGGATCTGCATCATCTTATGTTAGGATGCTGTTAGAGATGAAATTCTAACCCCTATTGATTGGAAATCCATAATAAAAACAGCATAACCAGGCCAAAGCCTTACTCCTTACCCAGTGCTTGTGGCTACACTCTTGTTAAAAAACATTAAATGAATAATACAATTATCTGGGATAAGACCTGACAAGATATACATCTTCTATACTAATGTTCAAATTAATGTATTCTAAGAAACCATCCCAGAGGGGTAAATTTTATTGGTCACAGCTCCAAATCATACAAAGTGATCCCTGTTAAGGATAACTTGGCTATTACATAATTGGCCATGGGTTTTTGAAGAAAATTTTTCTAAGATCCCTCTTAGAGGACCAAACTTCTTTACAAATGCATCCACATATAACATTTGTGCTGTATATTCTCCTGACTTTGCTAGAAAATGAGTAGTCTGAACTTCCTTTCAGTCCACTCAGCAGAAAGAGTTGAATGCAATTATGCTAGCTCTTACTTATCACCCAGGAGATGTAAATTTAACATCTGATTTGGCTTATTCAGAACGTGTGGTACAGAGAATTGCCACAGCCCAAATAAAATCTGTAGCTTTTAACATATTTCAGCTTTTTAGGAAACTTCAGTAGCAAGTGAGAAAATGTCCAGGTAAGTATTATATTTTACCTATCCATTCTTATATTGATCTTCCAGGACCTATTTTTTTGTGGAAACTCAGAGGCATATCTCCTTTTCACTATTTTAGCCAATACTCCCCTATATCAGGCAGCCCAAGAATGTCATTTTAAATATCATCAGGCTGCTCGAAATTTTCGTTTACAATTTGGAATAACAGAGGAAGCTAGGAGCATAGTAAAAATCTTCCTTTCCATTCTCCTACTCTCCCTCCAGGGAAGAACTCTCATGGTTTGAGGTCCAGTGAAATTTAGCAAATGGATGTGACCCATTATAAATCTTTTGGTCGTCTGTCTTTTATCCATTCTATGGTAGACAGTTTTTTAGGATTCACTTTTGCAATACCAGTAGCAAAAGAGACAGCCCAAGTGGTCACGGAATTCCTTATATAAACCTTTGCAATTATGGGTGTGCCACAAGCAATAAAAACAGACAATGAACCTGCATATAGTTCTAAACATTTTGCACACTTTTGTGCACAGTATAAGATTTTACACACCACTGACGTATCCTTTAATCCTCAAAGACAGGCAATAGTAGAGAGAAAGAGACATTTAGATGCTCCTCCAAAAACAAAAGAAAGGGGGAGCCACAGGTAATCCTAGAGAACTTCTAAATTTAACTGTATATATTGTTACAAGTAACCCTAAGAGAACTGCTAAATTTAAGCCTTTATACAATTAACCTCTTGATTTTTGACAAAGATGCACTGGCTCTGGCAGACAGGTTTTATAACCCACTGGAAGTGTGAGCAGCTCCACTTTAGATAATCACCAGGTGATGTGGAGAGATCCAGAAAGTTGTGAATGGAAGGGACCAGATAGGTTAACTGCTTTGGGGAGAGGATTTGTTTGTATCTCTACAGATGGAGAAGGAATCTGATGAGTGCTGACTTTGTCCATCAGAGGGACATGCAAAAAGCAAAACCCTTGAAACACAGAAGACCCAGAAAACATCAGGTGGTTCCATCTCTGACTATGTCTGCCACTGAAAGAGCATGGCAGTTAGCCTTACCTGTATGGCTATGGCAATTATTGACAGGACTTCAAAACCTGCAGGAATCATTGGATTTCCTGAGACATGAAGTGATGAAATTGGCTTGGACTATCTCTTAGCTGCTGAAGGAGGTGTGTATGTGGTTGTGAAATCCCCTTGTTTATGTATAACAATAACTCACAGCAGGTGACCACAAATGCATACTACCTACATAGGAGGCTTAATAGATGAGAGATGCAAGACAATAGTTATTTTCTATACTTTCCTTCTGGGACTCATGGAAGTCTTTTATAGTATCTTGTTTATTCATATTGCTTGTCATATTATTACTCACCTGGGTGATTCCCCCCATGCTGAAACTTGTTCTCTGCCATTTTATGGATTTAACTACTGATGTATTCCTGCTTCAATTAAAACAAAAAGAAAGGGAAAGAGGCAGCAAGCTGCAGATAGTGGGGAGGCCTGGGTAAAGTGTAGAATCCTTTGGCCCAGTAAAAGGAACCCTGCTGACAGTGTTTGGTTTGGCTCCCTATTCCCCCCAAGAATGTCTCAGACTTCCTGAGTTATACTTGAAGCAGAGTACTCTGCACATAATAGCAGGTTATTATGTGGTCTCTCTTGCGCAGTATCCTATAGTTAGGGGATGGGCAGTGTGTTATAGTTATGTAAGTGTATTACATTAGCATAGGGTATATAAGCCTGAGGAGGTTTTGAATAAATGGACTCCTGTTTGACTTCCCTTGTGAGTTCTGCCTCATCACTCCTCACCCATGATCAGGACTTGGGCTGGTACCTAAATCCTCCTGTGAGAAGGTTTGGACAGGTCCCATTATGAATTTCAGATCAGTTACTGAGGATCCAGGCTAGGCTTAAGGGAATAGATACCCATAGCCACTGGCATGGGTGCCAATGCTTCCCTTTTTTTTTTCCCATATAAATTTTACAGGACACGATCATAGGTACAAGCAAATTTTCTCCTTTAACCCCCCAAATCACCAGGGTCTCCTTAGACAATCTAACCCCCTCAGGAAAGGCTCTTATTATTCCATCCTTCTACTTTCTGTAACTCCTTACTGATATCTGACCATGCATTGGTTACAAAGTGCAATTTCCAGGTATCTTCTACTCCTGGTCATCAGGATTAAACCCAGAGTACTTCCTCACCCTATCTGTTAGTCTGTTCAGATATTCAGCTGGTGACTTGTCCTTCCCGCATCACCCCAAAGGCCTTTTTCATGTTCTTGGCCTGTTATTGTACTTTGAATTCCTGTAATTCTCTAGGATGCCTCGTACTTCCCTGACATACAGGGTTATTGTGATCTCAATTCGGATCTACTGAAGGATATTTCTGGTCAAGTGGGATTACTCCTGCAGCTGGAGGTGTCTTCTATTTGTCTAATTAATCCCTTCTCTTTTTATAAGAGAGCTTTCAAAATAGACTTAATTTCTCCCCAGGTAAGAAGATTAGGGCCCAGGAATTGGCCAAATAGTTTTATTAAGGGCATTTCCTTCTTAAAGTTCCTGGTTCTGTGGCACTCAGAGGAGCGTTCTCATATCCTATGCCTCCCTGAGCCAAGGGAATTTCTCTTAAAGCATACAATTTGGGATTCGGGATCTTGCAAAATGTCCCATCTTAATTACGAGTCCATCTTAATGAGAATGGCATTTAAGTTCCACACATCCAATTACAGCAGGGTTGCCCCCAGCCCTCAGTCCCCCAAAGGCCTACCCTGTCCAGAGACCCCTCCAGAGTCTGCCGCCCTTGACTCAAAGGCTCACAGGGCTTAACTCTGGGTTGTGTGACTGCTTTGTCCTCACAGACACTGGTGGGAATTTTGCCATGGGGTTTCTTACTTTTGCTTTGCCATGAATCTCTCTGCTTCCGGCCCTGTAATCTTGGAGAGCAAGGAGAAGCCCTGCACCCTCACAGGCCTAAAACAGCACTGTCCTGCTAGCACCTGAGAGTTTTCCCTCTCACCGGTCATGTGGTCCTGGAAAGCCCCCAAAACTGTGTGGCTCAGACAGAGAGGGGAGTGAGCACCATATAATAAAATAGCAGGAGATCTCTCTAAGAGCTAAAGGAAGGCTTATTATACATTTTCTTGAGAAAGAGAAGTAGCTCCTGTGGAACAAGCAATAGGAGGAGACACCTTATACAGACAGAACAGCAGAATAAATAGTCCCTAAGCAAAACTCCCTGCCACCAGCGAGCCTCCTTCTCATTGGCCAAAAGAATGGGTCTTAAGTCAGGAACTACCCCAGAGACAGGAAATTGAGCTTTGGCCAATTAGAGCCTAGCTGCCCATGTTTGGGTTAGTTTGAGGTAGCAAGTGAATGATGTCATGGAAAAATTGCAGGAAGGGGAGGTGGGTGTGTCCTAATGGGTGTTGGTTCAGGCCTACACCAACTTTGGGGCAGGTGAAGCCTTCTGTGATTTTCACAGCTGTCTGACAGATGTGACTCCATCTCACCCACCATTGATCGGAAAGAATGAACAATTCTAGCTGTCATGGACATATCTCGCACTTGAGTTTTTAGCTTTTTCAGCTCTGTTAAGAAAAACTGATTCCCTTTCTATCATCCTAAAATGAGGCAAATCATTTCCTTTTCCCTCCTTTCCTCTGTCCATATAAGATATCATACAAACCTTTACCTAGACATGCTCTTAAAAGGTATTTGTTGTTGTTTTGAATCTCTGAACTTTCCTAAGATATTTTGGATTTGCCAGCTAGATTTCTTCTTCTTTTTTTTTTTTTTTAAATCATGCCTTAAAAGAAAATCACTGATGAAATCATATATCTTCTCTATATATGAAGTTACCTACATTTAATTTTGTATCATGCTCATTTGAAAATCTATTTTGGTGTAATTTTAGATTTATAGTTTATTTAACACTTTTTTTTCATTTTAAAATTTTGCATTACTAATTTTCTTACTCTCTCTTATGCTTTTCCCACCCATTAAGTTATATGATATCAATTATTATGGGAAATCATGCAAAATATTTCCATATTAGCCATAGATTTTAAAGAAAGAAAAAGAAACTGTGAAAATTATCATTTAATTTCAACTCACAGTTCATAAGTTTCTATGCATAAGTTCAACTCTCTAAGTAGCTCTCTGATAACATTTTTTCATCTTGTCTTTTAGAATTGTCTTAGATAATTTTATTGATCAGAGAAGCTAAATTTTTCACAGTTGATCATCATTAAAACATTGCTGTGACTATGAACAATAATCTCCTACTTCTCAATTTATTTTGCATCAGTTGATTTAGGTTTTCCTATTTTTAAAATGATAGTATCATTTTTTACAGAACAGTAGTAATCCATCACAAGCATATGCTAGAATTAATTCACTTATCTCAAATTAATGGTCATCCCCTCAATTTTCAATTTTTTTTTTACCACAAAAACTGCTAAACAAATTTTTATAAGTTTATATATATATATATTTTTTGTTGTTGCTCTTTTTGGGATAAAGTGGCAGTTAGAATTATTTTAATTTGGCTATCTCTGATCAATAAGATTTAGAGGATATTTCATATGACTACAGATAATGTTGATTTCTTTTTCTGCCAATTCCATGTTTATATACTTTGAACATTTATTAATTAGGGAATGACATTTTTAGAAACTTGACTCAGTTCTATACCCAATATACATTTGAGAAATAAGTGACTTATCAGAAGAAATTTATCAAAAAAAAAAAAAAAAAAAACTTGCCGTAAAACATTTGATATTAGTTCATTGTCCCATGTAATTTACTTGATTATTTCTTTAATTATATTTTTTATTTTGTTTTCTCTGAGTTTTTGTTTTAGCTTTTTTATTTTCAAAAAATATGCATAGATACTTTTCAATATTCACCATTGCAAAATGTTGTGTTCCAAATTTTTTCTTTCTCTCTCCTTCACCACCTTTACTAGACAACAAATAATCCATTTTATGTTCAATATGTGCAATTCTTCCATACATAATTCCACAATCATCATGCTGCACTATAAAAATCAGACAAAAAGGAAAAAATGAGAAAGAACACAAAATGTGAGCAAACAACAAAAAAATTAAAATATTATATTGTGATCCACAATCAGTTCCCACAGCTCTCTCTCCATCACAAGACCATTGGAATTGCCCTGAATTGCCTTATTGTTGAAAAGAGGCATGTCACCATATAATCTTTTTGTTGATGTGTACGATGTTCTCTTGGTACTGGTCACTTCACTTAGCATCAGTTCATGTAACTCTCCAGGCCTCTCTGAAATCATCCTGCTGATCATTTCTTACAGAATAATAATATTCCATAACATTCATAAACCATAATTTAGTCAGCCATTTTCCAACTGATGGGCATCCACTCAGTATTCAGTTCCTTAATACTATAAAAAGGGCCGCTGTGAATTTTTTTTTTTTTTTGCACATATGGGTCCTTTTCCATCCTTTATGATCTCTTTATGATACAGGTCCAGTAGAAACACTGATAGATCAAAGGGTATGCACAGTTTGATAGTTTTGGGGACATAGTTCTAAATGGCTCTCTAGAATGGTTGTATTAGTTTACAACTCCACCAACAATGAATTAGTGTTCTAGTTTTCCCATATCCCTTCCAACACTCATCATTATCATTTCCTGTTATTTTAGCCAATCTAAAAGGTGTGTAGTGGTACCTAATTTACATTTCTCTGATCAGTAATGATTTAAAACATTTTTTCATATGACTAGAAATGGTTTTAATTTCTTCATCTGAAAATTTGTTCATATCCTTTCACCATTTATCAATTGGAGAATGGCTTGAATTATTATAAGTTTAAGTCACTTCTCTATATATTTAAGAAATGAAGCCTTTACCAGAATCCTTGGATTAAAAATTTTCCCAGTTTATTACTCCCCTTCTATTTGTCTGTATTGGTTTTGTTTGTACAAAAACTGTTTAACTTAATCAAAATTATCTATTTTGCAATCCATAATGTACTCTAGAGGTTCTTTGGTCAAAGATTCCTTCCTTTTCCACAGATCTAAGAGGTAGACTATCCTTTGTTCTTCTAATTTCCTTTTAGTATCACTCTTTATGTCTAAATCATAAACCTGTTTTAATTTTTTCTATAGGATGTTAGGTGTGGATCAATGCCTGGTTTCTACAATAATAATTTACAATTTTCCCAGAAATTTTTGTCAAACAGTGAGTTCTTATCTTAGAAGCTGGAATCTTTGGGTTTTTCAAATACTAGATTACTATTGTCATTGACAATTGTGTGTTGTGATCCTAACCTATTCCACTGATCAGCTACACTATCTTAGCAAGTACTAAATTGTTTTAATGATCACTGCTTTATAACATAGTTTTATGTCTGGTACAACAAGGAAACCTTCATTTGCATGTTTTCATTGATTTCCTTGAAATTCTTGACCTTTTCTTCTTCTAGGTGAACTTTGTTATTATGTTTTCTAGCTCTGAAAAAATTTTTTTGAGGAGTTTGATTGGTATTATCATTTTTATTATGTTATGGTCAATATTTTTGTGGGTTCCATATACTGCCAAGGGAAAAAAAAATGTATATTCCTTTCAGTCTCTATTCAATTTCCTCAAAGGTCTATCATAACAAACTTTTCTAAAATTCTATTTACAGCCTTTATTTATTTCTTATTTATTTTGTGGTTCTATTTATCTATTTCTGAGAGAACAAGATTGAGAATGACCACTAGTAGAGTTTTGTTATCTATTTCTTCTTGTAGCTCTCCTAACTTCTCCTCTAGGAACTTGAGTTCTATTTCACATGATGCATAGATATAGATATAGATATAGATATAGATATAGATATAGATATAGATATAGATATAACTTTGTACCTTTTAGCAACATCAGAGCTCTTTTTGCTTTTTTTGCTCATTTTAAAAGTTGAGTTCTGTTCTTAGGGCAAAGGGGAGATTGTCCCAAGTTTCTTCTATGGAAGACAATGGCTTTATTTCCATCTTATTTTCGTTCTTTTTTTTTTTTTTTTTTTCCCTCTCTTTGATCTTCTTATCAAAAGTATATTTTGCTTCCAGTCATTGTCTCTTGTACTATATCCTACCTATTGGATAAATTAAATTTCTCTATATAACTGTGTGTATGTGGGTACACACATAGTATTGATTTTTCTTTTGGCCAATTCTAATGAATGTATGGTTCAAAGTTTACCAGATGTTCCACCCCCCACCCCGCCCATTTTCCCTTCTATTCTAAAAGATCTTCCTTGCATTTCTCTTTTATGTGAGAGAAATTTCTGCATTATACCTTTACATTTCCCCTTCTCCTAGAGTATCTCTCTGTCATCTTCATTTTTATTTTTTAATATCATTTCGATGTAATGGTCTCACATTCCTGCTCTCTCTCTAGGTAAACTCTTTTTTACTCCCCCATTAATGGTAAAGATTGGTATTATGTGTATCATCTTCCTACACTGGAATGTAAATAGATTAACTTCATTGAGATTCTTCTGATTACTTTTTCATATTTACCTTTTGATGCTTCTTCTGAGTCTTGTATTTAAATATCAAAATTTCTATCTAGCACTTCTCTTTTCTTTTGGAATGCTTAATGTCTATTCTGTCATTAAATATCCATTTTCCTCTACAGGATTCTATTCAGTTTTTTTGAAGTTGTTATTCTTGATTTTTATCCTAATTCTTTTGTCTTCCAGAATATCATACTTCTAGCCCACCACTCTATTAAGATGGAAGCCTCTAAATCTTTTTTGATCCTCACTATGCCTTTATATTTGATTTTTTTCTGACTGATGTTTTCTCTGATTTGAAAACTCTAGATTCTGGCCATAATATTCTTGGGAGTTTTTATTCAGAAGATGATTGGTAGATTCTTACTCTCTTGAACTAAGATACAGATATTTTTCTCTTGGTTTATTTTGCTTTCTGAACAACAGTTCAAAACTCTTCAGTGATTTTTTGCACCTCTTTTGCCATTATCCCAATTCTGTTTTTAAGATATTATAACAGTTTTTTTGTGCCTCTTTTATCTACATGTTAATTTTATATATATACATATATATATATTTTATAAATTTCTGACATCATTCTTATTTCTTTTCCTAATTTTTCCCTATAACATATCTTTTTCTTCAACTTCTCTAGGAATTCTTGTAGGGCTTGTATTCAATTACCATTTTTCTTTGAGTCTTTTCATAATGTTTTCTTCTGCCATCATAGTAGCTTTCTTATGGCCAAATTATTTGTTGTTGTTATTTGTAAATTATCCAATTTATTTCTTGACTTTGAATTTTATGTTGCAGTTGGGCTTTATTTATTTTTGGATAACGAGTCCTTGTACCAAGTTTTAAGCTTTTTCCTGGAACTATTTTCAGAACTTTCTTTTTCTCCTCTTATTATTAAGGTAACATTTCTAATAAAATATTGAATAATAGTGATTATAATGGTCATTCTTGTTTCAGTCTCATTCTAATCCTAGGAGAGAAATGGTTACTTTTCTCCTGTTTTACACAGAGATGGCCTTTTGTTCCCTGCAGCCACAACTACTATTGCTCACTTTAATCTGAAATGCAACCAGAGCCTTTGTTTTCTTCTGATTAATCCTTTGCTAGAATTGCGGTACAATTGGGCAACAGAGATGTCAGTGACATCACAGGGACCTCTTTGATCTTTCTAATCAGTTGTTCATTCTCCTTATTGTGTCTAAGGGAAAAGCTCCAAAAGCTGCTATTATTGCTGTGGCCACTGTGCATCTGTGAAGTGTGGGGGTTTCAGTCAGGCTTCCACTCAAGGGTCACAAATTTCCCTTGCAAACCTCCTAAGATTTTTTTGTCCAGGAAAATTTTGACCTTTTTGACTCTGCTACTCTAATTTTTATTTGAGATATTATTTTGGACTTGTTTGTATAGGAATCCTGAGGGAGTTCAGCTAGGTTGCTGCTAAACTGACATGTTGGCTTTCTTTAATCATATGTCATATATGTCACAATGCAGGAATCTTATCTCTTAGTAATTTAAAAAAATGTTCAGGATCATATGATTTTCCATTATTAATTAGCAAAGTCAATCTCAAATATTTGTCAATAAATAATGCATAATCAAAAGTCTACCTGATAAGAAATTGGTAAGTTATTTTGGGAAAAAGCTCTTGAGTTTTCAGTATGTTAATTATTTCACAGTCTATATTTATAGAGTGGTTTTATGTTTACACTGTGTTTTACATACATTATCTCATTTTATCCTTACTGCATGTCTATGAGGTCGGTAATGTAAATATTACTATCCTCATTTTAATAATGAGAAAATTGAAGCTCAGAGAGGTTAAATGCTTTGCTTAAGTTCACACAGTTAAAAAAGGATAGGGATGTGAAAGAAATCTAGTTCTTCTGACTCCAATTCTTTTTTATTCAATATAGCAGCCTTTATGTCATGGTTTGTCTTTTCTTTTTTTTCATGTGGGTAGAGGTATTCTAGAAATCAGCTGTCAAAAATCACAGAGTCACTAACAAAAAATTCTCTGCCACGATGGAAATAAAATTAAAAATGTGCTCACTATTATCATTCAAAACCAATTGAAAGCAGAGGGATTTCACAAAAAGGATTTACTAAGAGAGTAGATCAAAAATAAGGTGTAACTTTGTAATAACAAATCATTTCTCAATATTAGGATTCATTCACCCTTTCACATGCAAACTCCCTGGAAAAAATGTGATCAAAAGTAAAGCACAGAAGCAAGTAGATGCTCATGTTAAGAACATTTGAAGTCAAGGAGTTGCTTGCTTGAGTCTTCTGACATTAAAAATCTTTTTTTCCCACAAAAATTTCTTATTTCCCTTTAAGTGCAGCTCTTTGATTGAAAGATCAATGCCTTTTTACAATTTGTGGTAGCCTGTTTTTCTTCATGGGGCACACTGCCTGAAACTTCTCTTGTTCAAAGGGGGCTGGCTTTTTCCAGTCATTTACTTACATATTCTCTTCTACTGGCCCCTTCCATTCTCAGTACTACCCCTCCTTAGACTTTGCAGCTGACTCTAGATATAAAGGAGATCATTAATGACTCTAACAACTTTTTTTGAGTTTCACAAAGTAATAAAATAAGAAACAAAAGAAATAGAGGAACAATTTGCCCATATAAACATGGAAGCTAGGAAATGGGATGTAGTGTGCTTCCAATGCTCCAACCAGTACCCATAATAAAAATCATATATGGCAGTTATAGTACATAATTTTCCTCAGGCAGGAAAACAAAGTGAAATACCAGTTAGTCATTCCTTTTTGAATGAAAACTCAGTCCTAGCTCAGCATCTTAAATTGTTACCTATTCTAATACCAAGTCTAAAAGGGACATTTTATTTTTGTGTCACAGCACGGCCAACCTTCAATTATTTGTCACTGGAAACATCCCCTCAGTCTCATTTTTTTTTATTGGAAGCAAGGAGGCAATAGCTATTCATTCTTTGAATAATCATATTATACATGATAATTGAAAGAAGCCAGGGAAATAGAAGAAATAAAAACATAGGTTGTATATAGTATACAGACACACATACACACACAGAGGTTTTATACATATAGTATATAGTATATATACACATATATGTGTACATGCACGCTCACACACACAAACACATATATTCACATATATATCACAAATTTTCAGAATAAATAAAGGAGAGAAAAATGTGGGAACATTGGAAAGTTACACAGGGGCTAGTTATGAAGGATTTAAAAAACTAAACACAAGACTTTATATTTAATGTTGTTGGTAATTGAGCAACACTGGATTTCACTGAGGGAAGAGAATGTGGTCAGATCTTCATTTTAGCAAAATCACTTTGATAGTAACAGAAAACAAGTATTAGCTCTTAAAACAGTAGCATAATAAAATCTGAATCTTGGGACAGTACATACTCACACACATATCAGCAGAACCCCACTTTCACTTAATGTTCAAAGTAATTCAAAAGGTTGGAGAATGAGCAAATAATTTAAAAAAATCAATTTGACCATAAAAACCCAATACAGTGTGTAAAAAGATTAAGAAAAAAAAAAACTTGGAAAAATACAACAATGTGACGATAGCTATAAAAAAAGTCAAAGACAAATGCTAAATGTTTCCAAGGTCAACAAGAATTACTGGGAAAGTTAAAGAAAGAGTAGTGAAAAAAATTTGGAAAAGAAGTGATAGAAATGCAATAAATTTATAAGGAGAATTAACCACTTGGTATGAGACACAAAAGTAATGAAAGAAAAGAGGTGTGAAAAAATAGGATTTGCCTCCCTGCAAAGGAAGTACAAGAATTCATGGAAAAGAACTTCTTTTTGTTTCCCAATTAAAATATTTATTCATTTAAAACTAAATTCAAAATTTAAAAACAAATCACAATAGAAAAAGAAAGACAGAAAAGAAAAAAAAAAAGTAACAAAACCTTGTCATGTGCCAAGCAGGATATCAGGGAGGATTCAATATGTAATAATAAAAATTCCATTTCAAGAAAGCATATGTAAGCATATAAAAGAGATAATATTCATGACTTCCATCTTTTCTTTGCTTCCTTGTAGGTTTTTCTCTTGTCTTTGCTGTGTACTTTTACTTTACTCTTTTTTTTTTGCCTTTTATCCTCCCACTTTCTTCAAAAATGTATATATTTATACATTCATAGATACATATATACATGCATATATATATAGACATACATACGTATATATATATTGATATATTGACACCTAACTACATACATATATCTATATACATCCATAGAAAGACATCTCCATATATATACACACATGCTTATTCATCTACATATATATATATATATATGCTTTGTATATGTGTAGAGACATGTAAGCATATCTCTAAAACAGTATTAATATGGCTGACATATAATGTTGATTTCTCTCATGATTAAATCTTTCAGTATGAATTTGTCTGAGATTAATGATTACTAGTACTATATTTTTTCTCATAAATTCTTGTCTTGATCTTTGTTTTAGGGTTATGTATATTTCTTATTAACTATCCTTGATAATATTTCTACTTTAATTCTACTTCTCAATTTGCCTTGCTATTACTTAACTTTGCCCCACCCATAGTCCTTTCTCTTCTCCCCCACTCTTTCTATCTCTCTTAATCCCACTTCAATTAATCTAAACATCTTTCTGTACCCCTTATTATATGCCCCCTTTCCTTACTAATTCTTTAATGCTTTTCCATTAATTTGTACACCTTGTCCCACTGCCATAAATCTGCACATCCTGCTGCACTCTATCTTATGCTATTCCCTCCTCTTTTATTTCTTTATAGACTTATTTCTTTATAGAGGATATAGCAATACGATGTTATATATACATACATACACATATGTGTGTGTTGTTCCCTATGTAATACATTCCCACTGTGAGTAGGTTTTCAGAACTACCAGCCTTTCTATTAAATTTGGGTTTGGTTGAGGGAAAGTCCTGAAAATCTGCAAGTTCATTAAATACCTTTTTGTTGTTGTTATTAATTATGTTTATAGAAATTAAGTAGACCATCCACTTCATTTCTATAAACATAATTACTATTACATAAAACCTTTATAGTTTTGCTTTTTAGAGTCAGATCATACTCAGTTCTGCCCCAAACTTTCTTTTGAGCTACCCAATTAATGATGTCAATATTAAATTATGGTATGTATTTCCACTTTAAAACGCATTTGTCTTTGTTGAGTCCCTTGAAATTAATCTTTGATGCTGGCTCTTATCTGTTAAATTTTCTATTAAATTTGGGTTTGTTTGAGGGAAAGTCCTGAAAATTTGCAAGTTCATTGAATATTTTTTTGTTGTTATTGTTCAATATTATGGTAGTTTTGCTGGGTATGATAATTTTGGTCACAGGCCTAGTTCTTTTCATATTTTTGTAGTTGATATATTTTCACACACACACACACACACACACACACACACACACATATATATATATATATATATATATTATTCTATTACCTATAGTCTTTTATTATAGCTGCTGTTAAATGTTGTACAATTTTATTATAGCAATAGCATATTTAAATTTTTTCTGGTTTGTATAGTAGTTGAAACAAGTAATCTTACATTAAGGTGTTAACTTAGTGCAATTGAAATAATGATTCTCTAGTTTACATGTACTTGCTATAATTTTACAAGTTGGCATCTATTATACAAGATTGACACCTATGATGATGTACTTGTTTTTTTTTTTAATTTTTTATTAATTTTTATAATTATAACATTTTCTTTGACAGTACATATTCATAGGCAATTTTTTTTTTACAACATTATCCGTTGTACTCCCTTCTGTTCCAAATTTTTCCCCTCCTTCCCTCCACCCCCTCCCCTAGATGGCAGGCATTTCCATACATATTAAATATCTTATAGTATATACTTGGTACAATATATATGTGCAGAACCGAATTTTGTTGTTGTTGTTGTTGCAAAGGAAGGATTGTATTCGGAAGGTAAAAATAATCTGGGAAGAGAAACAAAACAAAACAAAACAAAACAGTGCTCACAGTTTACACTCATTTCCCAGTGTTCCTTTTCTGGATGTAGCTGATTCTGTCCATCATTGATCAATTGGAATTGGATTAGCTCTTCTCTATGTTGAAGATGTCCACTTCCAGATGATGTACTTGTAATTGAGTATATAAGAGCCAAGATATCTGGGAGGGAAGACAGACTCAGAGATAGACAGAGGAGACAGAGAACTGGAGGCTGGAGGCTGGAGGTTGGAGGCTGGAAGCTGGAAGCCAGAGGACAGACTAGAAGATAAAAGACCATTGTGGTGGCTGTTCTGCCTCCTTCACTTCTCCATTAAGATCAAGACCTGTCTGAAGGTCCCCCAGAAAGCTAGCCTGGCCCCAGGCAAAAGCGACAGACTGTGAAGGAGGTAATACTTTGGAATTTATTCCTGACTTTTCTTGTGATGATTATTCTGCTGAAACCAAGGCCCATTCGGAGGACCTCCAGAGAACTAGCCCAGACATTAAAGGTTTGTGTCTTGTAACATGTCTCTTTAAATTGGGGTTTTCAAAATTTACCAATACTATGTCTATGTGTTTTCCGTGTGAAATCTCTTTGAGGTCATAGTTGGTGGAATTTTTTTCTATTTCTACTTTCCTCTAATATTCTATCATTCCAGGACAATTTTCTTTAATAATAATTCTTATGTTAAAGTACTTTTTTTGCTCATAGCTTTCAGGTAGTCAAATTACGCTTATACTTTTTTTTCATGATCTGTTTTCCAGATCTGTTATTTTGCTTATAAGATGTTTCACATTCTGCTCTATTCGTCATTCTTTGTATTTTGCTTTGTTAATTTTTGGTCATATAGTTTCACTGAGTTTCCATTGCCCAATTTTAATTTTCAATTATTTTCTTCATTAAAATTCTTTATCTCCTTTTCTAGTTGTTTCCCCCCAAATTGTTTTTCTTGAATCTTCTTGTTCTTGTTCTCATTCTTCTTGTTCTTGTTCTTTTTCTTCTTCTTCAATTTTTCCTCAATCTTTCTCATTTGATTGTTGAAATCTTCCTTTAGTTATTCTATAAATTCCTTTCGGGGCAGGTTTCCATTTAATGTTACTCTTTGGGGTAGACGAGCCATTTTAACTTCAATCTTCTCCTCTGAAGATGAACCCTCATCCTACCTAGTCCAATAATGAGTTTTCATGGTTGAATTCTTTCTTCTTTGCCTGTTTGCAGCATCCTGGCCCCGCCACTTCTGCACTCACCAGGTGTGCTGGTTCCTTCTCACCCAGGGCAGTTGTAGCATGGTCAGGCCTGCTGACTAGTAGAGATTCCAACCTCAGTCTTCCTAAACTCTCACCTGACTCTCAATGCTGTCCAGGAAGTGAAAGTTCCATAGTTCAGGCTGATACTCCCTGCAAACTCATTTAGTCCCTGGATTTCCCACTAGCTCTTTTTGGAGAGCTAGCCTGGAGGAGTTTACATTTCACACCAGTTGAAGCCCAGTCCTCAGGTCTTTCTTATGATCTTATTGGGTTGTCACAGGAGGATCCCTGTTCTGCCAGATGTCTCATTTGTGTTTCACCAGTTTACGTTAGCCCTGAGACACAATTTTATTCTGTTTGTAGGGAAAATCTGGAGAGTTTGAAATTTCCTGATCTACTCCTTCATCTTCCCAGAATCCTCCCTGGAAAAAAAATTCTTAAAAATGGAATTGGCCAAGAAAAAAGAGGACAAACTTGTGGGAGAAAATAATTCCTAAAAAATTAGAATTGTACAAGTGGAAGCTAATGACTCCACGAAATATCAAAAATGAATAAAATAAAGTAAAATGAAGAGATAGAATATTAGCAAAATTGAATATAATCCTTTAAAGGTAAAAATGAATATTAGATGGAGAGGACTTTCAAGTATTTCTGATCAAAAGACCAGAGGTTGTTAGAAAAAAATGACTTTCAAATTCAAGCCTTAAAAGAAATATGAAAAGGTAGTCTTAAAAGAGAATCATAAGGAACTCAATAAGTCCCTCAAGACTCAACTGTTTATTCAACTGTTTCTATATGGGAAGGCAATACCATATGAGTTCTAAGACCTTTTTCATTACTTTGGCAGTTGTAAAGATTCTACATAGAATGAGGGCATAGAAGTGAATTGATTATTTTAGAATGATGTTTTAAAAATGGATATATGAGAAAGGGCAAGGGAAACAAAGAATGTGGAAAATTATAAATGAATGAAAGAAAGAGCTTTTAGCTTGGAGGAGAAACTAGTGGGGGGGGGGGAGGAAATACCTCAAATATAATCCATATCTAAATTGGTACAAAGAAGGATTTTAAAAAATAGGGAAAAAGTCTCTACAAATGTTAAAAAATCACTACTGCTTAACAAAATATAAATTAAAACAACTCTGAGATCCATTTTGCATCTATCAGATTATCATGACAAAAATGGAAAATGGACAAATGCTAAAGTGGATGTGGAAAAATTGGAACATTAATGCATTCTTGATAGAGTTGGGAACTACTTCAACCATTCTGGAGAAAAATTTGTAAAATATCCAAAGAGCTATAAAACTGACTACCCTTTGACCCCATAATGATACTACTAGGTCTATATCCCAAAGAAATCAAAGAAAAGGGAAAAGGATCTGTTTGTACAAAATCATTTGAAACAACTTTTTGTGATGGTAAAGAATAACTTATGGTATATTACTGTCATAGAATACTATTGTTGGATAAGAAATGATTCTCAGAACAGTTTCAAAAAAAATCTAGGAAGTCTTATATGAACTGATACAAAGTGAAGTGAGCAAAATCAGGAAAATATTGTATACCATATCAGTAACATTATATGACGATCAAATGTTAAAAACATAGCTAGTCTGTTCAAGACAATGATCCAGGAGAACTGTAAAGAACCCTGCATAAAAATACTAAGCATTTCCAGGAAGAGAACTCATAAACTCTGAACACTGATAAAGGTACATTTTTAACTTTATTTTTCCTCTTTTTTTTTCTATTTTTTGGTTTTATATATATATATATATATATAAAATGTGGAGATATAACTTGGATGACTTCATAGTTATTATATTGTTTACCTTCTCAAGGTAGAAAGGATACAGTAGAGAGGAAAAAAATTGTGACTCAAAACTTTTTAAAAATGACTGTTAAATTGAGAAATATTAATAAACTGAATAAAATATATTTTAAAAAGATCATTTCTGAAATCAGAAGCTAGATAATTAAGAATAGAAGGAAAGTAAAATAAGTGGAAATACAGATTTTTGTAGGAGAGAAAATATAGAATAGTAGTGATATCAAATGAAGATTTTTTTTAACAGAGTGACATGACTATGTTTGAAGACAGAAGACAGAAGAAGATACAGAAAGAGTAGATAGAAAGAGTGAGAAGATAACTTGAGAAAATGGATTGGAATGAACTTTTTAATTCAGGTTGAGTGATTTGCTTTGTCAAGAAAAACGATACTCTCTTCCCATGAGATAGGGGTGAATTATTAGGGGAGTGTATCTGAGTGATGTGAAATGAGGAAGAAGTAAGACAAGGGACATAGCCAGTCCATTCCAAAACAATAATGAATGTATTTAGTAAGAAAAAAGAGGTTGCTTGTAGTATTTGTTGAGATAGATGAATATTTAGAAGATATATATGTATATATATATATATATATATATATATATATATATATATATGTGTGTGTGTATGTGTATGCATATATATATGTATGTATATATATATATATATATTACACAAATATGTACATTTATTTATAGTTGTTTATGTTTGCAGGGAAGACTGGAGTTTTTCATTACTTAGTATATGTCAGTAATGCAAAGGCAGGCTTTGCTGTTGAAAGATTGTATTATGAGGATAGAAAGGGGGCTAAGTATGTAGGCTACATTTTATTTCCTAAGGTTATCTCTTTTAATGGATCAGATCCATTTGCCAAAAAATTCAGAGAATATCTTTATGCTAAATTGAGAGAGCCATCCTAAATTATTATTCTTCACAGATGGTTTATATTCCTTATTTACACTATGGCATCAAAAGTCTTTTCTTAGGTATCATGAATTCTCTCAGGAAATGGCAGCATATCTTTATATTAGAGATCAATTATAACTTTAAATCATTAAAAACCTCATCAAATCACACATTCTATATATATCATGGAACAGTATCCCAGAGTAGCAAGCAACACTTCCACTGAAAAACAAACCTAAGAGAAACAATCTACTTAAGTGAAATTAATATGAACACTTCCAAAGACTTTATCAGGAATATAAATAGAAGTATTTCATTATTGAGGTAAAAATCCATGTGGCTTGGTATTGTGAAGGGTTCTATACATATGATTTCATTGATAATGGAAATTCCTATCTAGAAATTTTCCACTGTTGCATATTAACAGCTCACATATATTTTATAGTTTTAGAAAAATTTGTTAGAGGCCCTGAAAGATTAGGTGATTTGACTATGGTCACAAAGTTAATATGGATCAAAAGTGGATCTTAAAACTTAGCAAGCAACACAATTTAGTTTGATCAGCCATGGATCTGAGGAAGACATGGGTTCAAATCCTAGGTAACTATATTTTATGAACTCTTAAACTCCTTTCCATTTCTAAATTTCATTAGATACTCTAATAAAAAATCTGAAAATCAATTGATGATTACTTCAAAGGTAATTATTTTTTAAAAAGACAGTAAGGACTTACTGTATATAAGCTAATGTGGCCTTTACATTTTTATTTTTAATTTTTTTTACACAATTACCTACACACAAATGTAATTCTTATTTTGCCTTTCATCTAATTTTTAGAGATTATATTAACAAGGAATGATGCTAACTTTATCATGGGCCCAAATCCACATTTCTCAAATACATTATACAGGTAAAGCAATGAATTTAGCAGCATAGCGTCCATTTTTGTATAGGAGAGGAGTCACATCTATATTTAGCAGGTCCCACTGCTGTGCCACATGGATGCAATGATGCTGCAAAGCAAGTGGCTATAGATAGTCAAGAGAAATGTGGAACATGAGGAGTTAAATAGGACCAACCCATTCTCAGGGATATGCAGTTCCATGAGGACAAGGCATGTTCAATAGAATCAAATTAATTTAATTACTGGATATGACTAATTACAGCAAGTCTTGCCCCCATCATGAAGCAGGCTCAGTGGTGGGAATATATTTCATTCTTAAACAGACTGGAGAAATATGTTTTAAGAGGAAGAAACTCCATAACACAAATGAGCAAAACAGATTTCAGAAGGAATAGCCTTGCACCAGTAGGATGTACCAAATGCTTAAAATAATCAAAGCCAAGCAATTGAGATATAAAGACTTAGATGGATGATCTCTGTGAGAGCGATGTAGCATTGGTTCTGATGAGGGATGAATAGCAGCCTTTGTCCTGAGAGAAGGGAGCATGGTGCAACCCTCCAGTGAAGGCTGCCTAGCAACTAGCCCATCTAGCCAGGGCAATGCAGAAGCCAGGCTCTTTAGTAAGCAAGTGTAGCTATTAATTTAATTAGTAAAGGCAGTGTAGCATGAATCATCTTGTTGCAACAGCAAAAATTTTTAATGAACATTTTAAAATTCTAACCTTGAATGGGTGCATTCCAGGCTGCTTCCCACTTAGGATGGTCCGAAGGAAAATGTTATTTAAAAAGTAATAGATTCTGCTTTATAGACTCCTATATTATGAGGCTATGAGTAGATGGCATTGTCTTTAGGAATTACAAGGGATTGTAAATATATTTTCATCTTTCCAGTTTGGTTCTGACCTTTCACTTAACCCTCCAATTGCTATGGATAAGGAGACTAGATTGATTTGTTTTTTGTCTTTTAAATGGTAGGTACTTACTATATACTTATCAAATTGAATTAAAACTGACATTTATATGGCACCTTATGATTTGCAAAGCATTTTATAGGGAGATGTGTGTGTATACACATACTAAAAAGCAAGTCAATATAGGTATATTGTATATATTTACCTAGCATCCAACTATCTAATTCTATCTTCACAAGAATTATGGGAAGTTAGTACCACAATATATTATCTTCCTTTTAAAGATGAGAAAACTGAGGCTGAGTGAAGATCTGCTTTGTGTCACATGGCTAGTAAACTTCTCAAGCAAGTTTTGAACTTCATGTTATTTTTTCTTTGCCAGCAATGCCTGGCTCAATATCAGAAACATAGTTGGCTCATAATAAATGCTTGTTGAATGAATGAATAAACAAATGGTCTGGTTAAAATAAGAAGATTTGGGTGCTGGGAATTACAATGTGTCTCAAAAATTAGTAAGAAGAGAGTAGAAAATGTTTGAACTCCTCTAAAAAAAAGGATTTTGTGAGGTAGCTAGGTGGTGCAGTGGATAGAGCATCATCCCTTAAGTCAGAAGGACCGGAGTTCAAATCTGGTCTCAGACACTTAACATTTCCTGGCTGTGTGACCATGGGCAAGTCACTTAACCCCAATTGCCTCAGGAAAAAAAAAAAAAAAAAAAAGGGGATTTTACTTTTCTTTTTTTACTTCCTGCTAAAAGTAAACATATTTTTGTACTTTTTTCTGACTTTCCACTGTGGATATGATTAACTTCTATTTTCTGGAAACACGAGACTAGAAATTAGTATTATATGATTTTTGGGTGCTGAATTTGAACAAAGTCATGGATGATCATATTGAGAAAAACACAAAATCAGAAGAAGGGATAAAGGATGTCATGAGGCTCAACTAAACTTTCACTCTGCTTTTATATTTTGCAAAAAGAAAATGATTTTGCACATTTTGGGGATAATAAAACATTTAATTGTAGTTGAAAAATGAAGTGAAGAAAAATGGAGAGCCACAAAGTTGGTGTGAGAATATCAGAACAAGGGGCAGCGAGGTGGCGCAGTGGATAGAGCACCAGCCCTGAATTCAGGAGGGCCCGAGTTCAAACCTGATCTCAGACACTTAACACGTCCAGCTGTGTGACCCTGGGCAAGTCACTTAACCCCAGCCTAAAAAAAAAAAAGAGAGAATATCAGAACAAGACAAAGAATTTTGCAGGAAAAGCAGATATGTGATTTCAATAGAGACCATATGATGATAAAAAGAGATGTACCAGTGACCAAGTGAATATGAGGTACAGCTGATGAACAATCTGTGTGTGACATTAGTATCCATGAAAAGATAAAGACACTGAGTATCAGTGGTGGTATGGTAGTATATTTACAAAACTGACAAGAGTAACACAAAATGAACAGAAGGAAATGCTGTAAAAGCTGCATAAAGGAAGTATCCCAGATTAATGCCATCACAAATCCAACAAAGAATTAGTCTGTAGAGTTAACTCTAAATTTGGATTTATGCATGAAAATTGATGTATTTTTTTTCCTTTGGGTAAATATGATAATGCAGAAAAGGAGAATGGAGGGGGGGAAAGGGAATACAAAATATAATATAGTTAAGACATTGCAACATACAGTATCATATATGTTTGGATTTTTAAAAGAAAGATATCAATTGTTTGTATGCTTCTGGATACTATTTTTCTTTTCTTTTCTTTTCTTTTTTTTAAATGTGGTTTAAAGTCTGTTTACATGTCACATCAAATACTTCAGTTGCAGAAGGCAGAGGGTGAGTGGATAATTTCTGTCAAAAAATGTCAATTTGATCCATCTTTTCTTTGCTAACTGCTACTGTCTCTGAGTAGCCATGCTTTATCAGGTAGAATAGCCTTTTACAAAAACTCTCATAGAATTCTCTACCAGAACAGCAGTCTTTAAATGAATCAATGGCTATTTAACACTCATAGAGGTGATAAATAATCCCTAAGTGAATACTGCTTTACATCTTTTTTCTTTTGAAGAAAAAAAAAACACAAAAACAGATAAACTTTAAGATAAGTGAAAATCCTTTTTTTTTCCTGCTGCATAGATAAGTAAAAAGAGAAAGGATATCTAATTTTAGGTTTATAATAATTATTTTTTCATCATTATTACCTTTGTCACCCGCTACTTGCTCCCTACTTCTTCCCCTTCACCTATTGCTCCCTTTCCCTTCTTCTTCCTTTATACCTACATTTTGAACTTCTACTGTTTGTAACAAATTGCTGAACATACAAAGAACAGATTATGCTAAAAACAATCCTTTGTAATCCTTCCTCATTCTTTTCTGAATACATTCTGCTATAATCCCCAGTGTAGGGTGCACACAGACAAATAAATAAATTTCAGTTTCTTAGTGGTCCCTAAGACTTTGATATGCTCTCTCTACTGGACTTCCACAAGGTTTACTCTCTTGATTGTCACTGCTTTAACAGCTTGAATTTGCTCATACTACTAGATTAATGTTTAAATATTGATTTGTTATAGTTGTTGTTTAGTCATTTCGGTTGGTTCTGAGTCTTTATGATTCTATATTTGGAGTTTTCTTGGAAAAAAAAACATTCTTGGAAAATCTTGGCACATGGTAGTTTTCCATTTTCTTTTCCAGTTCATTTTAAAACTGACTTGTCCAGAGTTACACAGTAAGTGTCTGAGGCTGGATTTAAACTCAAGAATTGTAGTCTTGATTACAGACCCAGATGTCAATTTACAATGCCTCTTTGCCACCTGCTTAATTATTGGTAAATATATATACATACATATATATATCCATCCGTCCATCCATATATATATATATATATATATATATATATACACACACATATATATGTATATATATATATACACACATATATATTTAAAGTAGTCTGAAAAAAACAACAGAGAAAAAAATGATATAAGAATTAGATTCTGGCTACTTCCTACTCATGAGTACTTTATTTTCTCCTCTGTAGGTGTTTTCAGAACCAGAAATAAATTCATTGAACACTTTGGATTCTTATAATACCTAGATTCCTTCATGTTTCAGATCAGGCTCAAATTCCTACAGAAAGCGTCCCATGATCCTCCCAGTAGACAAAGTGCACTCCCTCCCTCCCTCCTTGCTTCTCTCTCTTTCTTTTTCTCTCTGTCTCTGTCCCTTTCCTCTCTGTCTCTCTATCTTGCTTTCTTCTCTCTATGTTTGTATCTCTCTCTCTGTCTCTTAGTTTCTGTCTGTGTGTCTCTGTTGTAACATATATATTTATTTGGTCCATCTTAAATCTATTAGTAGCATAGAAGCTCTCTGACATCCGAAATTGTGAGTTTGTATTTGTATCTTACATCAATTTGGAGAGACTTATCACTTAGTTAGTTGCATGGTGATGGAGTTTTTAGTCAAAAATATTAACAAGTCACATTGCTTAAGAAATAACCATCTTTTTTTCATCAATGCTATGGAAATATTCATTTTTTATAAGCTTTGAATATATCATACCTTGAGCCTTACAACAAGTTCTTGATGGAGTTACTATAGATATCACAATCTCCATTTCACATAAGATGATTTTATTGAGATTAAGAGTTTAAATGACCTGTCAATGATCATACCTCTAATAAGAACCAGAGGAAAATTTTGAACACAGCTTTTCTTGACTCCACATTTAGCATATTCTTCACTGTATTGCATGACCCTTCTAAAGTTATATATTCTTGAAATATACAATGTATATATTTGATAGTTTATGTAATGTATAAGATTCCAAAAATACATTTACATGCATTCCAAAGATAAATATATTTCAGACATATTATATATTGGATGACAAAAAGATGATTTTTTGAGGAGTGGGGGTTAGGAGGAAGGCCAATGTGGAAATTAAGAAAGGTTTCATGAGGGAGAAAACACGTGATGTGGGCCAAAAGACACAAGATGACAATGAGGAAGATGATAATGATGTAGAATAAGTGAGTAAAACTAGATTTACTAATGAAATGATATTTTGGGATATTCATATGTTTACATTAGGGAAATATTAAAAGTTCATTAGAGAGATCTTTGGACAAATTGTGGAACAATGAGAAGAATATGTATTGCATTGAATGAACTATATATATATATATATATATATATATATATATATATATATATATATATATATATATATATATATATATATATAGAGAGAGAGAGAGAGAGAGAGAGAGAGAGAGAGAGAGTGGTAGGAAGGAAAACATTGCCTCTTCCTACTATTCATGGAAAAGGACACAAGCTGTGTTAGGAGATAACACCTTTTACATTAGGGAAAAGTAACACTTTCTTCTACCTTTGAATTGGATAACTTAGCAAGGCAAGGCATGTTCCTGACAACCAGAATTTAACAATTCCATGAGTTTAGTTAATGTCATCAGTGCATTAGTGAGATTCCTTGGTCCTGGAAATGTGAAATAACTGGACAGCATTTTCTTGAAAATGACTGGATAAAGTGAGAGGTACCTTTTATCTGAGCTTTGACCTTGAAATGTTTCATCATAATATTAGACCAACAGGTAGAAGCCCACTTTACAAAATGACATTAGAGGTGTCAAAGAGCATCTATATGCTTTCATAATTTGTGCTATTAACTTCATAGTATGAAGATTTCACCTTGAACCCTTCAAAGCCATATTCAAATTACTCTTTTTATCCTTACAAAAGCATTTTGATATGGAAAAATGTCTAAAATTGGAAGGCAGATTATAGTGAATTTCATAAAACTAAACTGTATTGGACTGAAAAAGGAAATAAACTGTTCAAATCACCTATGCACTTTGGAGGTAATTTATAATGAGAGAACACATTCCCTAAATTATACCATACATTTAATTACCCCAACTGTATATAATATAAAAAAATACATCCATATGTATTATAGATGTGTGCATGTATATATGTGTATGTGTGTAACATATACCTTAGTAAGAATTAAATATTATAGAATTCCATAAGTCAGATTGTGAATTCAATATATACAAGTGATAAGGATAAATCATATATGTAGACTGCATTATTTTTAATAATTTCAATTAACTAACTTTCATAAAGTCTGTGTTTCTAACACTAATGTTTTCTTATATTACTATATAGCTGCAAATCATAAAGGTATGATAAGGATTGTCTCCTTAGCACTGATTCCCCCCAAAAAAGAAATGAAAGCATAGTGACTAGAATTTAAAATTTTAATAGCCTGACAAATGGAAAAACTGTCATAAAACATCATCTATTACATATATAATTGTAAATGGATGTGGGCCAAAAGACAAAGATGACAATGAGGAAGATGATAATGATGTAGAATAAGTGAGTAAAACTAGATTTACTAATGAAATGATATTTTGGGATATTCATATGTTTACATTAGGGAAATATTAAAAGTTCATTAGAGAGATCTTTGGACAAATTGTGGAACAATGAGAATGTGTATTGCGTTGAATGAACAAGTATTTGAGGGTTGCTAGCCAATTTTTGAATTAAATGAATAATTAAATTGAGTAATTTTTGGTGGTCAATTTTTTGTTATATAAAGGAATTATTCTTATTATGCAAATTCAATTATTCAGTGTTTTTGTGATTTCTTCAATGTGGCTACTTCATATTGAAATAATAAAAGTTGGTAAGCATTAGTTAAAAAATTTGGTTCTAAGTGTGTGTTTTAGTTTGTATAATGGACCAAGGTGGAATGCTATGTACAGAAAAGAGCTAATAAGTCAATAGAGTTAGAAAGTAGTATATTCTGATAGTTTCCTCTTTGTCAATCTCATGCCAACAAAGATGTGAATATAATGTCGAATACAACTAGTAATTAAAATGATTTATTTAAGATCTGAGCCCAGTTCAAATATTATTAATATATCTTATCATATTCATATACTTTATCATCTCTCTATAGGATGGCCAGCGTTACTAGCCTATTATTAGTCTTGTTATTATTTTGTGTGCTTCTATTTCATATATGTGTGTTTTTATCTTTTCTTTTTGCTTTTCAGTAATCAAGTTTAATAAAATATAATAAATATTAAATTCAGCATTTCATGCTCCAAAATGCTTTGAAGAAACCCCAAAACTATGCAAGTAATACATAAGCTCTAGTAGGCCCAACAAAACTTGAAATAGATTGGATTATGTTTTTGTTCTCTAGGATCGCCATAACTAAGTTCTGAGAGTTTTAGATTGACTTTAAGTGAGGTATATTACAACAATAGCATCTCTTGATGTCTACTTTCTAAGTGTACTGAGTCTACATGGACTGTGTTTGTAAAGTAAATGACTATCCTTGTGAAATCATCAAACTTTGAAGTTTAGTAGTCTAAATACAGTATTTAAAAAATAATATAATCTAAAATAATATTAGATAAAAATCTTGGTTGTAATTTTATTAATTGTGTTAGCTATCTGTAAATATATCTCTTTGTTCTTATTCTAAAGATACATAAACCAGTGTTTTCATAAGAGTACATGGAATTTCCAAAATAAGAAACCTTTATGAAAATGATCTCCTTAGTCCCGATCAAAAGCTTATATGGTAGGTATATTAACATTAACTAATCATTGATTAATTCATTTTTAAAGAGAACAAATTAAATTATTGGGTGACCTCTTAACTTGTGTGTGAATGGGAATTTAGTGCTGTAGAAGTGCACAAAATCCTCAGTCTCATTGCTTCTTCCAGAGTCATTGAAATCCAGTGGAAGGACAAAAGTCAATATGATTGGCAGTGGTCTGGGATATAATGAATGTCCTCGATGTCTTTGGTGTCTGATCAACCTCTAAGCACTCCACAGCACCTGCTTCAGGTTCCATTACTGCTGTTGGAACAAATGCTTTAGATCTTTAGATGCTTGGGATAGACATCCCCTAACTCACTGACAGGTTTGAGTATCCATTACCTTCAACATGGTTCAACCTATCTGGCTGGACATTTTTTTCCAAGGCTAGTTTACATGCTGCAAGCTAAGATTAATTAGTTATTGTAAGGAAGTATAAATCGGAGGGGACTTGTATTTTCTTCATTTTTTTTTTTTTGATAAAGGGATTACAGGTATTAAATAGTTATGTTGGGGTCTACTGCCAAATATATTTCATTTATTCTGTCTGAGAATAATAAAAGAATGGAATATGTTTCTTTTAATGATGTCTAATGACTTATACATGATGCTCTAAATAAGAAAAAAAAGTGATTGGGTAATTCTATGAAAAACAATAAAGAAAATGTCTCTTTTTTACTTCTAGTCATGTATTATATTGAGGTTGAAAAGCTATCCAAAGAAAGAGACTGAGATGTTATAATGTGTGAATTATAGATTCTCCAAAGTGAAATAAGACATAGTATTTAGAGATCTCCAAGGCAACTAATATGGCTTGTGCTAATTTATTTGTGTCAAATAACTGTCATGACAATTAAGACCTTAAACCTTGATTCAAAATTTCAACACTTTCAGACTTCAAGAATCTATACTTTCATAAGTTATTGTTATTGCTTTCAAAAATGTCCTTATTATCCTTCTAGAACTTGTTAAATGGTCTTTCTAGGCTTCGAAGATTGAAAAGTTTCTCTCTAAAATAAATTTAGTGTTATACCTTATTTATTTATTGTTTTAAGATTAGCAACATAAAATCTATCACCTGAAAACTTTCCACCTTGGTAGAACCAGTCAGAATTTGAGCCCTTCTTGAATATACCCTTATGAAGCACCCAAAGATGACTACAGTGGATAGTTTTAAAAATGCCATTTATTTAAGGAACACGCTAATGAATTGTATTTAAGTGAGAGAGGGCTGTACAAAGTCACCAGCCTCACTCTCTCCTCCAGAGCCATCTGAGCTCAGTGGAAAGATAGAGATCAGGATATCCAGTGGGAGACCTTGGTCTTTTTAAGGCAAGGTGAGGAACATCCATTTGGTGATTAAGGGTTCTACATGATCTCCCATGTCAGATCACACATCCTTCCCCTCAAATACTCTCTCTTCTATCAAACAGACATTCTTGTGGTTTCCCTTGAATTTCAATATAAATTTAACTTGTATGACTTTATATAGATTGTAATAAATATAAAATATTCTCCCTCCTCTTTTCTGCCTTTTGAAATTCCTGACTCCCTATAAAAATCATTTCATTTAAGAGTTTTTTCCTGAAAGTTACAAAACAGCTCCCCCCCCCAGAAATTAGTTCCCATTTTTGGATGTTTTATGTCATAACATTTCTTCTCGTAGTAGCATTTAAATACCTTGAAGGCAAGTGTCATGTTAAATGAATCTATGAAATAAAGGGGAGATCATATATTCAAGATTTTAGCTGGATGGATTTTAGTTAGATGGAAAACCCTCATGGTTCTTAGGATAAAAAAGCAAAGCATATAGTAATATATATTCTTTAATTATAGTTTCACTGATAAAGTAATATCTTTTATTTTTGCTGAACTATTTGATGATGCAAAAGAATATGATTGTAATTTTGACAGCTGAGAAGGTAAAGCCACTACAACTTCATAGGTTATATGATATATATATATATATATATATATATCCCATGTTGCTTCCTTTAAATATAGTTTTGTGGCCTAGACTGGGAGCATTAATAGTGATCAGAAGGGAATAACATTTCCCAATCATCTATAGGATACTTTGCACATCTCTACTATTTAACAAATATTTAGGATAGATAGCAATATTGATTAGAATTTATCAGAAAATTATCAAATAACTTTTTTCCTTTTGAATCAAGGTAAAATTGAGTCATTATTCTAGTAATCTTTAAAAATGTTCTTATTTTGTCCTTGGACAAAAGGAAAGATGGAAGACTCTATCATCATTGTTCAATAATACTCGCATCATATAAATAATCCCTCAAAAATTCAAGGCAATATATATATATATATATATATATATATATATATATATATATATATATGGCAAATATCCAGCCTGAAGTCAGAGAGACTTTTCTTTCTGAGTTTAAATCTGGCCTCAGATGATATTGGACAATTAATTTAACACTATTTTCTTCAATTCTTCATCTATTAACTGAACTAGAGAAGAAAATGGCAAACCATTCCAGAATATTTGCCAAGAAAACCTCAAATGAGGTCATGGGAGTCAGTTACAATTAAAAGGACAGAACAGCAAAAAATAAAACTTTTTTTATTAAAGCTTTTCACTTTCAACATTTTCATTCTTCTACATTAACCCTTGTAAAACCTTGTGTTCCAATTTCCCCCTCCTTCCCTCACTCTCTTCCCTAGATGACAAGTAGTTTAATATATATTAAACATGGTACAAAGAAAAGTTAAATCCAATATATGAATACATATTTATACAATTTTCATGCTGTATAAGAAAAATCAAATCAAAAAGGAAGAAAAAAATGAGAAAACAATAAAATGCAAGCAAATAACAAAATGAGTGAAAAGGCTATGCTGTGATACACACTCAGTCCCCACAGTCTCTCTCTGGGTACTGATGACTTTCTCCATCACAAGGCCATTGGAACTGATCTGAATCATCTTGCTGTTGGCAAGAGTCTCATCCACTAGAATTAATCATTGTATAATCTTGCTGTTGCCGTGTACAATTCCAGTTCTGCTCACTTCACTCAGCATCAGTTCATATAAGATTTTCCAGGCCTCTCTGAAATCATCCTGCTGGTTGTTTCTTTCAGAACAATAATATCATATACAATAATTTATTCAGCCATTCTCCAACTGATGGGTATCCACTTAGTTTCTAGTTTCTTGACACTACAAAAAGATCTGCCACAAAAAAATAATGTGAAGTATTACTTAGAACTTGGTTTATTTTTATGTGGTATACAACATCTCATTGTAAATTGATCAAAAGAATAATTGACTTGGCATAAAAGGGCAATATTCAAGATCAATTTCTTACATTCAATTCTCATGGGCAATTTAGTTAACTTTCCTAAAACTCATGTAATCTCTAGGACCATGTACAAAATTATGGAAGATTATTTTTTTATCTGGAAGAAATTTCACTCAATTTCATACCAATACTGTCCCCTAACCATCATAATTTATTGCTTGTTATGTTGAAATATGGACGGTATGGAAAGTTATTTGATTACCACCTAAATATATAAAATGAAATATTATAATAAGGTAGATTTCAATAATTTAGGATCCTGAAAGGTTTCACTTACAAAGTCAATAATAATTGAGAGAACACAGTAACTAGTGTGCTCAAAATAACAAGACTTGGAACTGGTTAATAAGATTGCTGTTCTGTTATTTTTGTTGTTTTACTTTAATGCTAATCATTTTATTACTTCACTTCATTCACAATAACTGCAAGATTAATTTGTCTGAAATTTATTAAGAACATAGCTTAACTGACAAAATGCTATTAGAAATTTTAGGAGAAAAATATTTTCTAAACTACAAACATTAAAAAGTGGTTTTCAACTTTGGGGAATATTTTTTGTTAACATTTGGAAAAGTTGATAATACAACTATTTAGAAATTGATTCCACAATGAGGTACATTTGACAGTCTAAGAAGTAAAATTAACATATATCACTGTCAACTTTTATATTGGCATGATCAGCAGGAGAGGAATGAATAGGTAGCTCATAAAATATGGACTAATAAAGGTGATTATACTAAATAAAGGAACATATGTATGCAGGAATTAAAACTGCTTAAATTAGGCAATTGAGATGGTTTCCTGTTCTGAATGGCAATGATTGGGATAATGATGATAACAGTATTGTCTTTGGGTTTAATGTTCAGAAGTATGCTATCAATAAGGATGGAATAACTAGTAATAGAAAAATAACTGGGAATAGGATACATTTTTATTTCTAATGAATTTTTCTTATGTCCTTGTTAAGTTCAAGTATATTCAACATTGCAAATACATCTTGTTCTCCCCTACACTAATGTTTAAAATTTTTCATTTAGTAAATAGAAAGAATTCTAAACCTATGTCAGGAGAGTTCTGGATTTCCACATCTGACACATTAAATTTATGACCAAAAACAAATTTCATCTCCTCTTTCAGCCTAAGTTTACTCACATATAAAGTGGGTACAATAATAACTCTCATCCAATCCAATAAAAATGCATTCCACAACTATAATGTGAAAGTAACTGTTTTAGATGGATGTAAGAGAAAGAAAAGTGACAGTCCTTTCCCTAAATGATATTATTTTATACCAATAGCAATCAAAGTGATAACAGTTAAGTATCCATGATTCAATGTATAAACAGTTAAGTACATCTTAATAACCACAAGAATATCTATTTATCTATCTATCTATCTATCTATCTATCTATCTATCTATCTATCTATCTATCTAGTGTGTGTGTGTGTGTGTGTGTGTGTGTGTGTGTGTGTGTATGTATGTATTTCTCCATAGAGGGAGAGGCACATCCAAGCTAAAAGACCTGATTTTATTTTAAGGGTTTTATGTTCTCAGAAACTAATAAATTTGTAATTTCAAAATGCACTGTGCTCTTTAGTAGAACTATCAAAAACTATCATTTTTAGCCTGATATAAAAAAGTCTATAATAATTGTGGATTTAAGAATAGCTAAACTTTTAGGAGTAATATTCAAAAAGACATGCTTTGTCTAATATGACATATATGTATATATGTGGTCTTCTACACTGGGAAATATGGCAATTTCAGTTTCTAATATTTGATAACAAAATATTTTTTCTATGATTAAATGAGATAGGTATTAAATTATATTCATTATACTATATCAAGGAGGAAAGAAGAATTAAAGGTGTTTGATGAATGACATAACATATTATTTCCACACAGAGATTTCCACATCTTCATTCTCCTGTCCTGACCATCTGTCTCAGTTCCAATCTCAGCCAGCTTTCTGACTTTTCTCTTTAACCAGCCAACTCTTCTCTGAATTCTTCTGTAAATTTCATAGGCTTTATTCCCACAATATAGATATGGAATGTTTGGGAATATTTGACTAGCTAATATTTTTAAAATATTTGTAAAGAGAAGATAAAAATATTCTTCTTGGTTGTAAATTTATCTTGCATGAGATAAGGGACATAAAAGAGATATCTATAGAGCACTTATCTGACCATTTATATTTTTATGTAAGTATTCTTCTTCCTAAAAAAGTATTACTTAGAGAGATACTTTTAATAAAGTTGTTGTTTTTTAGAAACATGGATAATGACAGTAGATTTTTTTACTTGGGGCCTTAAAATTAAATTCTAAACTTAGTAATATTAGTAAAATGATGAATAATTTCTCAGTGTAATATTTCCATAAAACAGAAATATGAATGACACCAATTTGTTAGCCTTTATGTACATATATGTCATATATATGTGTGCATATATAATTATCATTATACAGGACACACTTATATTCATATATCAACACATAGAACCAATATACAGACACATGAGTTTATGTATGCATTAAATATATATGTATTTTGCACGTGTGTGTATCCATATCTATATTAACTAAGTATAAGGCAACTTACACATAGATGGATAGAATACTTAATACATAAAAGACAGAATCCTTAAAGTTAATGGTATCAGTTCATTTTCCCTTAAGGATTTAGTTAATGGGATGTTGAGCAATGACTACTTTGACCTACTACTGTTGCTGTACTGCTGCTATTTATTCTTCTTATTAAAATAAGTATTTTCTAGCTATTTGAATTTATAAAAGTATTTTATTCATTACATGTTTTCTTATTTAATAGTCTCTCTAAGCTTGTTTTTCCATTTTCTTAAGTACTATTCATTATATCTTTAGCACTAATCTCACAAGTTTATTGTAAAGAACAATGAAAATAAAGGCCTTTAAAAACCTACATCATTTTTAGAAATGTCAGCTATTATTGTATGTCTTCTATTTATTCATATTCAAGTCAGCTGTTTCCAACTAATAGAAACAAATAGCATTTTCAATATATGGGGTATTTGGAAGAGAGAGGCAACAAAGCTTTGCTAGTGATTTAGTGAGTGAGCCAGCTGATGCTCAGCTATTCACAAAAAGAACAACTCTTGAAGAGGGTGGTGAATTAAGCCTGGCTGCAACTCAACAGTTCTGGGAAAAACAGATTTAGCCAAGAGGAAGGAAAGGACTGAACACTGTTGAGGACTTAATGAAACAGATGGCCCATTGTTTTGCTACCAAACTACTACAATCAACTCTGTTTTAACCCTATTAAAAAAAAAAAAAAAAAAAAAAAAACTTATATATTGATGTTTTTAAAAGTAGACTCCCATCCTAGTGAATCTATCAGGCAATATGATTATTTTGTTGTTCTCAGCAGCTGAGTGATTGTGATAAATTAATAATTGTTTAAAATAATAATTGTGCAACAGGCTTTGTATTTGTTTTTGAGATACTTTAAATTCTCCCTTGGGTGCACTGTATGATAGAAGTAGAGAAAAACATCATATTGTGAACCAGTTGTTACCCATTTCAATGTTAGCAAATTTAAATTATCAGAATTTATAGTATCAAAAACATCAAGCACCCTGAAGCATAAAACCTATTAGATGATTCATCATTTTATATCTCTTTATATAGTAATAATTTAATAACTGCATTTACATGGTTCTTTAAGACTCTGTAAGTACTTTACACACATTATCTCATTTCACTTGACCAACAAATATTATTTAAATGCCAACTATATACACTGTGCTAAGAATTGGGGAAAAAAAAGCGAAAATGAATTCTGTGTATAAGTAGGTTATCTTCTTTGGTGGAGAAAAGACACATATAAAAGTATACATGAAATAAATACAAGGTAATTTTTCTGGGATATTGGAGGCTAAGGCACTAAAAACTAGATAGATCAAGAAATGCTTCATGTAGAAAGCCATTGAATTAAGCCTTGAAGGAAAGTATAAGTAGCAGAAGTGAGAAAGAATTGAACTACAAGCATTGAGAACACTTAGTGTAAAGGGGCAGTTATAGGAAGTATGAAGAGAAACCTGCATTTATATAGTATTTATTGTATGTCAGTCATTGTGCTAACTGCTTTACAGATATTGTTTAACTTGAGACACACAACAACACTGAGATAAATGCTGTGATTATTCTTATTTTGATTTTGAGCATCTGTAGGTAAGGTATGATTTTCTATGTGGTCAGAAGGAGGGAGGGAAGGAAGGAGGGAGAGATGGAAAAAAGGAAAGCAAGAAGGAAAGCAGGAAGGAAGGAAGGAAGGAAGGAAGGAAGGAAGGAAGGAAGGAAGGAAGGAAGGAAGGAAGGAAGGAAGGAAGGAAGGAAGGAAGGAAAGAAGGAAGGAGAGAAGAAAGGAAGGAAGAAAGGAAGGAAGGAAGGAGAGAAGAAAGGAAGGAAGGAAGGAAGGAAGAAAGGAAGGAAGGAAGGAAGGAGAGAAGAAAGGAAGGAAGGAAGGAAGGGAGGGAGGGAGGGAGGGAGGGAGGCAGGCAGGCAGGCAGGCAGGAAGGAAGGACAGCAGGAAGAGTCTTCCAGCTGACCAATTCTAGTTCATGTGTCAGCTTTACTCACATAAGTTGTTGTTTGTCCTTTATTCTTAAGAAAACTTTTTTGTGGTGATTTCTGAATCCTCCCTAGATATTTTGGGGTTTACTGACTAGATTTCTTTCTTAAATTCCCTGCCTTAAACAAAACCAGTAGGATTCTCATTGGCCACCAGTAGGTCCTCTGCCAGGTCCTATTTGGTCATTGTTTGGTCCTGATTGACTCAGATTGAATGTCAATAGCAGTCATTTCTCCTTTGGCCAGAAATCTTGAGGGTTTCCAGATTCCTTCCTTCATTTATTTATTTACATTTTTTTGGACTAGTGAAAGAGAAGGTTCTTTGCTTCAATTAATACTAGCCTTCATCACCTGAGATCTGTTGACACTTTAGCTTAATCCCAGGTCTCCTACTGCATCCCAGGCAGTCTCCATAATCCTGACTTCTATCTGGCCACTGGACCCAGCTGGCTCTGGAGGGGAAATTGAGGCAGGTGATCTTGCTCAGTTCTCCCTCCCTCAAATCCAGTTCACTTGCATATGTCAGTGTCACTCTCCCTATGACTTGGACCGCTTAGAGAATGGAAGACAAACATCAATCCCCATTTTAAGGCTGGCAAAACTGAGGCAAACAGTGCTAAATGACTTACTCAGAGTCACATAATTAGTAAGTACCTGAAGCCAGATTTAAACTCAGGCGCTCCTGTCTCTAGTCGAGGTAGTCCCTCCCTTCAATGCCCCACCTTCCTGGAAGAGGGAATATCATGTCACAAAAGAGCTAGAAGACTTCATTTAAGTAAATCACACGGCACATGAAGTGGGGAAAAGCATAGTAGACAGACAAATACATAAAGAAGCCCCGAGTAGAGTGAGAATACTGAAGCATTTAACGCCCACATGGAAAACAACATTTTTTTTTTTAATTTAAAGGACTCTACCAACCTAATGACAAGAGTAATTTTCGTAGAAGAGAATGTACAATTCATTCTGCCTAACTTTAAATAAGTTATAATCTCTCATGAATAACATGTATTATGGCTTCAAACTGAAGAGAATATCACACCAAAAACCAACTATTAATCACTTAATATCCATATAATAAATCATTATAGGATTCCACACACAAAATAACAGGTACCTTGGTCATGTTAAGTCAACTTTCTCTATGTTAAAATGTCATTTGGAATTGATAACAATAAAATTCTTAATACACACATTTAGGGAAATATAGTCAATCAATCGATCAATCAACATAGTTTTGTTAAGAGCTTAATAGGTGCCAGCCACTGGCCTAAAGAACTAGGGATACAAATACAAACTTAAGACAGCTCCTTTCTCTTTAGTTTATATTCAAATGGGGAAGACAATATGTACACATATAAAGCATATACAAAATATATAATCAAATCAAATTAACATGTACTTTTACTTAATTAATACATACCAGTGAATGTTCTAAGGATTGGGGGTAAAAAAAGGCAAAAGTAGGTTCTACTTTTGGGAAACTCACTGTCTAAGAGAAAATATGCTAACAACTATGTATAAAGAAAATATGATGAGAAGGCACACATTATCATCTTGGAGGATCAGGAAAAGGCTTTATATAGAAGATGGCCTGTGCTGAGTGTTGAAGGAAATGCAATTTATAGAGATAGAGATGTGGTGGGATTAAAGATTCTGAAGGTTTTGAGATCCAAATGAACCAATAGATATTCAATAGAGCCTCATTAAGTATAAATCTATGAAGAAAAAAAATGGCTATTCCTGCCCAAAGATTTGTTGACATTTCAAAATAAATGCTAAATAGGAAGGACATTTTATGACAATTATCATCTATGTTACATCAGTCTAAACATTTTCTGCAACACTGAATTTTGACAATTCATTTAAGAAATATCTAAAGAAAACACCATATATTAATAAAATATCGAACCAATTACATTGAGGCAGCTAAAGATGACTACTTCATCATCAAAAAGGATATATATTAAGAAAAACTTTTGCAACAGCATTAGTGCTGAGAAAAATGTCAAAGACTGAAAATATGTACACTCATTAAATTTGTTAAATGTAACTGAAAATGGTTTATCTTGAAATTGTTATAAATAACATCTAGGATCTAAGACTGGAATCAAAAGCACTTGGAATCATAGCCACATGCATTCAGCAAGCAATATGTGAACAAAGAAGCACTGAACAATTGTAGTAGTGATATAAGCCTAGACTGTTGCCAAAAAGAAATGATAGAAATGTTATCTTTAAGGTGTTTAGACATATTCATCAGAGCAACTTATACAAAGAAATATTAGAAATTGTATCACAAGTATATTTCAAAAATTGATCACTCACTAAAAATCTAAAAAGATATTTTCAGGTGACCAAAAAAAGATACCAGAATATTTCTGTCCTGAATCAAGTAATAGATGGTAAGACCAATGTCTTGGAACTGGAGCATTATCACAGAAAAAGCAATATAAAACAATACAAAATAAAATAAAGCCAAAAACAAACAAACTGCTGCCCATAATTTCTGGGACATGACATTGCTCCATCAAATTGTGGGTTGTTTTTTTTTTTTTTTTTTTTTTTTTTTTTTTAATAATGACACCAAGTTGCATACTGACATGAGTCTCTCTCTATTGGTTCAATTGGATTTCAAAACCTTCAGGATTTTTAATCTGTAAGATAAAAAAATGAAAAGATTTTAAAACTCAGAGACCTGGAGGAAGAAATCAAAACAATTTTGAAATAAGATGGAGTGTATATCATCACAATGTCACTTCCGTTAATGCAATTGTTCTGAATATATTTTCTTTGATCCAAAAGAATACTAGTTTGTATCCCAAAATTTTTACTCAATTAGAAAAATTTGCTTACAAAATTACAAAAAATGATATTTTTGTTTAATATTTTGTCAAAAATTAAGAATGAGAGATTATTTCTATCAAAAAATCCATTGAAAAATGAGAACATGATGATAATGGTGATGATTTATGATAACCATAACAACGATGACAAAAGTCTATTGATAGGTAATATATAACTGATTTTGTGGAATGTAACCAAAATCAGCTTACTCCAGAATGTAGATTATAAATATTTAAGATGAACTTTGTAATCAAAAAAATCCTCATGAGTAATAAGATATGAAATCAACCAATATTATATGTGGAGAAAAAAAAAAACATTAAACAAATGTGAAGGTCATGTAAATTTATTTATTAAATTAGAATGGTTTTGTAATGACATTTAATGACCTGGTGATTGCTACCTGTAATGATAAATTATTCTTAAGCACATCTTAAACAGATTTTCTGATGAATGAAGATTATGAAAGGAAATGGGAGAAACTACACAACTGGGGGCTACAAAAATGTAGCAGCTATCAAATATACAGTAAGTTATGATTTGTTGAGCCTAACTAAATATTACAAATTTGTTATCTATTATTCATAGAATGATAAATCTCCATAATATAAATAAAAATAACATAACCATATAAACTCAACCAATAATTTTTTGTAACCAGAGCATTACTACGGAAGGTACCCTTGATTACCATTATGCAAGTAGAATATTGAGTCATAAAATCTCTAACAATAGTTTTACTAGATAATTTTATCATTTTATACAAGATACTTATGATGCCTTAATTGTACAAAATAGAAACATTTAAAATATGGAAATCAAACAGAAAGAAATCATATGACAATGAAATATGGCAGATATCATCCTGGCTATTCCTAGATTTTCCCTGAACGTGATTTCAGAAAATCTAAAGAAAATATCCTAAATGTAATCTAAATTCTAAATTCAAAAATATAAAAATAATTTTACATAAGTTATTTTATTTATTATAGATGGTCTTTGAAAGCTAATAACATTGAGAAAATAATTTGCCTGAGGATTTTGTCTATCAGAATTCTATTTAAAATAAGCCGTTTTTTTCTATACTACTATGAATATCATTATCAAAATCTTTTATCTATATTTTGTTTTAAACTTTGCGCAACACTTTAGTGACAATGTCATATTTGAATTTGACAATCACCTTCTGAAGTATTATACTTTTCATATGTCTATAATACACATCACAATTCTAAAATTATACATTTTATAGACAAAATAAGATTTAATAGGCCTTGAGTGAGGGAGATATAGCATACAGAGTAGAAAGACCAAGTAACAGAAAGTGGTTTACAACATTTGTTTTTGCTATTCATATATGTCAAGACTGTGTAGGGTGTTACAGGGAAGGTAGAAGAATGATCAAACTGTTGAAAACTGTGCTGTTGAGAGTTGTGGGGAGAATAATCAAAGATAAATTTTGCTGACATGAAAATTTTATATGAGTATCATTCATAATTATTGATCACATATAAAAAGTATCTCACAAACACACACCCACTATATCTATATATCTATATATCTTTATATATGCAACAGAAAAAGAGAATTACCTTTATATGGATTAATAAAAATATTTCTGTTTTAATGGTTGGAAATGAACAATCTAGGTAACGATAATCTAGTTTTGTTCAATATTTCAAAATGATAAAAGATGACAGATGACAGGTTCAATTTGAAGAGGATTACAAAATTATTTATAACAATATTAACCTTTCTTTTTAAAAACCCATATTAATTTATTTTGTTTCAAAGCATGTTCTAGCACTATTACATGAAAGCAGGTCTACATGTAATTATCCATTAACAAGTTATAAAAAGATATTTGCCTCAATATTTTTGGTCACAGTGCCACTGTGGCAATTAGTGCATGAAGTCCATTATAAGTGTTTTGACATTATTAGCAATGTTACACATTATAAAAAAGATGACTATTTCAAAAGCACCTTTCATCTAAAGACCAGAATTTGATTAAAAAACTTTAAGTAATTATGCGTGACAATCCCCTTGCAGGCTCCATAAACGGAGATGAGTAGTTTGATAAGATGTGTTATAATTAATGGTGTTAAGTAAAAATATTGATGCTGATCAGATGACTGGTTAATAGCCTCTAGTTAGACAAAACTAACAAATAGGCCAACAATTTTACTGACAACATATATTCTTATTTTTCAAGTTAGACATGAATATTCCACCTCACCTCTTCCAAGGTTTTCCTTCTCCATGAGGGAGGATATTGCTTCAGATCCACAGCAGCTGACATTTGTGGAGTGCCTTAATGATTACAATTTTTTTCTAGCTTAATGCTTCTAGCTATAAAAGATATTAAATATATTTTAGAACTCATTCACCCTATACAATGGTTCAATGGAGTATTGTAGAAATTTTTCTTCTAGGTGACCTAAAGGATACAGTTAAGACCTGAGTTCAAATCTAGTCTCAGGCACAGTGTTTCTGGGAAAGTCAATAATTTTTACCTCAATTACTTCATTTGAAAAAATGAGAATAATAATAGCACTTACCACTCAGGGTTTCTTTTAGATTTCAATGAGATAATAATTATAAAATACCTAGCACATAATAAGAATTATGTAAAATATATATATATTTATTTTTTTATATTATATTTTATTTATTTTATTTTTGTTGGTGTTGTTCATTTTACCCTTGTGGAAATTGAAAGATAAAGTTACTTGCTTGTGATTTCACAGAAGCAAAATTTGAACTCAGTTCTTGATTTCAGGTCCAGAATTTCCTCTATTAGTTCTTCTACTGCCAGATAGATTGTGATAGGAGCTTAAGATATGTATGTAGAGATGTACTAAACTACATTTATTCAGAGGCATGTGAGCACTGCTGTTATTAACTCAAATTCCTTGAGGATATTTATTTTGGAATCATTGGACTGAAATGCAATAAATTTGAATCAGATGATACGACTCACTTTGGGAAACGATTCTCAGTGCCAAATGGCTGATTAAATCCCTATTCCTTGATAAAAGGAACAGAGACACTATATATATAGCTCCTGGGTGATAACAAAAATAAATTTTGGTATGGGCGTCTATCAGCCATTGGAGATTTTACTCAAAAGTTCTACTTATGTATACCCTGTCAAAGAGACTAAAGGAAGAGATCCCAAATGCTTAGCTAAACAAATATAATAGAGTGTTAATCTCCATATTCACTTTTGTTTTTCCCCCTGCTTCATATAGTATATCACAGTAGGTACCAACTTGGTGAATATATGTTGAAAAGATAAAATAGTACAAATGAAATTATACTTGCTATTTCCATAGTTTAACACTCTGACTCTTGGTTAGATTTTAATGGATTTATTTGTTGAAAGAGAAGTAGGAGAGGAAAAACAATGGAAGTCCTTCACAGCTGGACTTTGTGTTACTTCATTGCCTGACTCCTATATTTATAATAAAAGGATGAAGAAGAGACAAAAGAATATGAGATTTATGTTCCATTTATGTTCCAACTAATTAGTGGCAGGAGATTAACAGCTCTAGGTGACAAGATTTAGAAATATAAAATGATTTATTGACCTATAGTCAGAATGTCACCAGCTGAACTACCCCACTTAGGTCAATAACCCAGTTATTATATGTATTATCTATATCTATAAAATATACATCTGTTACTGAATAATAGAATTCAATGCCCACTTCAAAGCAATATTTTTATTTATCTTTTATTTTTACTGGGTTTTTTGTGTGTGTCTTATATGTTTGTCTATGTTTATGTGTGTGTGCAATGCGCATGTACTTAAAGGCCTAAAGGAGATATTCTGTAATTCACTGTAGTAGTGATAATAAAGAGAAGTATGAGAAAGGTAATTTGAATAACATGCTAAACATTCACTCATGAATAGGCTCAAAATCTGCTTCTGATACTAGGTTAATGTGTGACTGTAGGCAATTTACTTAATCTGTTTAAGACAGTTTCTTCCTCTTCAAAATGAGAAAATACTGACTATAAGAAAATACTTATTTCAAAAAACCTAATATAATCTGACATACAAATGATATAATATATGTAAAATATTTTTCAAATTATCCAGGTTGTATAAAAATAACAGGTTCTTTGTTTGGTTTTAGTTTAGGTTTTTTTTTTAGTTTAGGTTTTTTTTTTTTTTTTTTTTTTTGTCCCAAAGTTCTTCAACATGAAAAGAATTGGGGACAGAAGCAAGCTGCATAAGTAATGAACTCATCACCTGGAAATTCAAGACAGGAAGAGAGAAAAGAATAAGAGTTCCCAAGATAGTGAAGAAATTTTGAAACAAATGGCAAGAGGAAGTGATTCAGGGAATTGGGTATAGTATAGATATTTTGCAGGCATATCACTAAATCAAAGGAAAAAGATGTCATTGAATCCTTTTTAATAAAATATGTAATTTTAAGGAGTAAATTTTTATGAATCTTTGCTATGTACATATTTTAATTTATTAGCTACATATTGTTTCCCTTTAAATCAAAGGCTATAATACATTTGATCTTGATGACATTACAAATCTTTTTAATATGAATGTTACTTTTCCTGTGAAACCAGGCTTCTATAATTCATTTATCTCAGGTAATACTGTGATTACTGTTGATAATTTATTGTCTTCCCTACTATGACCTAAAAATAGTATGCCTGAAAAAATTAAATAAAAGTTGACGTCAAACATCATTACATTAGGTTACAATAATTACAGAATGATGTCTGAAAAAAAATTATTGATCCTCAGTCATCTTTAGTCACATATAACAAGTTTTATTAACTAAGCTACTTTAGTTTTGATAATAATAATTTTGATAATAACTTTGGGAATAATCATATGAATTAGCATAGTGCTTTAAGATTTATAAAATGTTTTCCTTGAAAAACCTTGATAATTGAATAAAGTAAAAAATATTAAACCTCTATCATATGTAAGGCACTGTTGGAAGCAGTATGGATGCAAAAAAAATAAAGGCAGAAAGTCTCTTTCTTCAATGAAGTCATAATCTATTAAGAGAAAAAATATAAACAACTGTTCAAATAATATACACAGAGGATTCATTAGAGATGATATCAGAGGGAAGACATTAGATTCAAAGGTTATAAGGAAAGATGTTTTGAAAAAAATTAGCATTTTAGCTGGGACTTGAAGGAAGCCAGGGAATCTGCAAAGTAAAGAGGATGGAGAGAATTCTAGGCAGCAAGTAGAAATTATGGGACAGTAAGTAAAATTGCCTCTAGAACTGTGATTGTCTAATGTTAGGAAGAAGAGGCAAATCAGTAGAACGGGATGATAGTTTGTGGATGGGATAAGGTCTAAGAAAACTCAAACTGTTTGAAGGAACCAGATCATGAAGTACATGAGCAAAATAGAGGATTTTATATATGATCTTAGAGGAGATAGGGAATGAAAAGTATTGTTTTTCTATTTTACAGATAGAAAACTGCAACTCAAGGCATTGGATTTAACTTTTTCAGAACTACATGATTATTAAAGAGAAGAATGAAGATTACATCCCAAGTCTATACTCTTTCTCATATCACAAGTCAGAAATGAAAATTTTAGATTGGGAATTGATACTGAAATTTGATGGTAAAGTTAATATAACACTTGGTCACAGCTTATTAAGCCATTATTCCCAAACAGCATCATGGTCTTTTAACAGAGATCACCGCCTTTAGATTTTTTTTTTCCTCTAAGAGATCCACATAATTCTGACTTCCATTGTCCAACATGAAGGTCAGTAATATCTGTGTAAGATTGTGCCATGGGTTGTAAAGGGAGGAGTTACTTTAAATGGAATCATCTTTTTTAACCAGTAAGAGAAGTTGTTTCAGGACTAAGTTAAGAAATTCATAATGAGTAAATAAGTATTTCTGGTACAACAATGTGAAAAAATAACAGTCTTCGAATTAGTTGCAATGAGGAGAATGAATATATGAGATATGGGGATTCACATAAGTTTCTAGCCTAGCCACACCTCTGTTAACCCTTGACTATTTAATTTGCAGTTTATTTTAAATGTATTTTAACTAGTATTTAGTATTTTAACTAATAGTATTTTAACTAAGGGGAGTCAACTATTTTGCCATCTTCAATGGCAATCCAAATTAAAACTATTTAGATCAGGGAGAGACAGTTTAAACTGCAGAACTGAAGAATTATGTTAGATAAGGAGATTTAGGTCAGATAGACTAAAGGTCATTGAAGAGGACATGGTTCTGACTAGATCATCTCTAAAGACCTTTTCACCTCTAACATTTGTGATTTTTCTCATAATACTGTAAAAGGACACTTAATCTCAATACGTCATATGAAATATTACAACAAAATTTATTAAATGCTTTAAAATATGAATTAAAATGATGGGTTGGCCATGGTTTCAGAGTTAAGAGTAATCAAAGAGCAACATATATATATATATATATATATATATATATATATATATATATATACTGCATATCTATCTATCTATCTATATATCTATATATAGATATATAGATATACACTACTCTGCCATCCTTGAGATATCCATAGAATATAAGAAGGAAGACCCCAAAACATTTCAGGCTCCCTTATAATGAACTTATGGAATTCCAAGATCCAGAATAATATATGACAAGCAGATACTAATTAGTCTTATCTTCATTACTTGCTGAGCTCACAGAGAGAGAGAGCCTTTGCAGATTTGAGGATAAAGGTGAAAAAACTCTTGTACTGAAAATTAATTTTTCCAAGTCATTTAATAGGGGAACCCAGTTGTGGGCTAGGGTATTATTCTCAGATCATCTGATTCAAAATGAAAACCCCAAATTGTCTAAATACTTTTCAACAGATGAAAGCTGAAACTAAAAGAGCGAGAAGTGGGGAGTGACAGGAAGAAAATTAATAAAATAGAACTTTTTAAGCACTTACTATGGGACAGACACTGGTTTAGATCTTGAGTATTTAAAAAGTCCAAATAGTCCCTTGTATTGACAAATATATATTTTATTGGGGTGATACAATGTGTTCATAGATTCATACAAATTGTATATAAAGTACAAAATTATTTCAAAAGTACTTTTATCTGAGGGAGATCTTGAAAGTTCTCTGATAGAAAGTAGAACCTTGCTATTTTTGTTTATATATTTTATTATTGGGGGTAAGAAGGAAATGAATTACAAAGATGTGCATATGTGATATTCTGGAGACAAGATATAGAAAGTTTTACAGGAAACAATTTGTAGGCTACTTTGAATATCACAGAAAGTAAGTGAATGACAGTAATATGAAATGAGCAGAAACATCAAAAGCATCTGTGGGGAAATATATAGTGTTCTGGCTTCAGACTTGGGAAAACTTGGAAGTCCCATCACTTATGATTTAATCTTGGGAGGATCCTTAATTTATCAGAGCTCTAGTCTACTCTATAACATTCTAAGTTTCAGAGAAGCTATCAACTTGCCTTGATAGAATTTCCTCAACTGGGAGTTTCCTATCCAAATGAAAGTATGGGTCAAATCCCTATATTATTTCTGAAAAAGTTAGGTGAGAATAATATGGAATAGTGCTTTAAATTACCGAATCATAATTTTGTATGTAGATTCAATCCTGTCTCTGAAATTAGCTTTAAAAATTAAAAAAAAAACGCTTTATAGTTATATATATATATTGTATATATATATATGTATGCATGTATGTATGTATATATATATATATATATATATATATATGTATATATATATATATATATATATATAATATGTGTGTGTATATTTATATATAGTGCTATGTAGTATAATTTCATTATACTCTTAGAACAATCCTTTAAGGTAAGTAGTATAAGTATTATTGAGCCCATTTTCCCAATGAGGAAACTGAGCTTCATTGAGATTTTAGGAAATTGTACTAAAGTCACATAATAAATAAGAAATAAAAATTGGATTCAATATTAAATCTTTTAATATCAAGATGAATCCTTTTCCTTCTAAACGGATGGGCTAAGATTCGATGCATATGACAGCCCCTCTGTGTTTTCACTGTCAATTTCTGCACAAACTTCAATTTCTTCACAAATGTGAAGTTACTAGGTCTAAGATATCCATGGCTCTGGATGCTCAGAAAAGAACTTAGAATTACATACCAATTAAAAAATGTCAATAGTCTTTCCTATTCCCTTGGTGAAAACTAGACAACTAGTTTATGTTAACATGTTTTTGCAAACCTATAGCTAAACTTATTTATTTACCAACTTGTTCAATTTGTTAGCCAGTACCATGACCAAAACAAAGACAGTTTTAAAGTTGTAATTCTGTGACAAGGTTTGCAATTAGTCCAAATTGAAAATTTTATAAGCTAAACCTCAAACTGTACCCTCAATCTAATTCATATCTACATAATCAATCATTTCCTTGGGAAGCATGAACAGATGTCAAAATCTGCCCAAGTGGAGCCAGAAATGCATCTTGAAAAAAAAAAGAAAGGCAATATACATAAATTAAACTGGATGAAAATCATTCCATTAACTTTGGAAGATGACCTTTATAACTTACACGGTGATTTTAGAATGAATACAATTTATACCAAAAAAAAATAAATTTTATTGAGATAGGTAAAAGTTTTCTAAATTTTGTCAGACTCTGGGATAATTTAATATTAGAATTTTAGATCTTGTAATCAATACTTTTCAATAAACTAATCTAATTTCATCTTATTTCATTTAATTAGACTTAGGTGTACCTTTTCACAAAATTAGATTTTTGAAGTTCAGAAATTCTAAGAACATGAGTGTTTAGTGATTACTCTGTTAAAGTACCCTAAAGTTTTTTTTTTCTTCTTTTCTTCTATTTCAGAACTTCTATATTTCTAGTCTAAGATAAATACTAGATTGGGAATTTTATTGAAAAAGGGAGTTTCCAATTAGGAAGTTCCTTTACTAATACAAGTTCTTTGCAAATTCCAGTCTCAGAGCATTGTATAGAGCACTAGAAGAATAAGTGGCTTGCCCATTATATACTAGAAATGGGACTTGAGCCTATATTTTCCTTCCTTCAAGAGAAGCTCTCTCTTAATTGTTCCATGCTGCCTGTTCAGTGACTAAAAATACAAACATCACCATTATCATCATTAACAGTAGCAGTATTATATATCACATTATCAATATATTCCCACTTCCTTACTTTACCCAATAAATCATCACTATTCCAATCAATCTTCTGGTAGTTTTTTTTTTTTCCTACCTCTTTTTCCAGTATCAGAATTTGGTACCAAAATCTCAGAACTTCAGAGATAGTAGGAAAACCCCATGCCTAAAGCATATTCCTTTCCTTGAAAGGCTCAAAGAACTATTTATTCCCCCCCCCCCTATGATATTGCCCACAAATATATGGGAGAGAATATCAGTATTTTTCTAGTCTGTCCTTTTCAGTTTGTGATGGATCTTTCAAATTAGAAAAAAAAAATTTTTCTCTCAGTCATACTGTAGTCAATTGTTTTTGTTTTTGTTTATTGTGGGGGGTAATTTATATACAATGTTCCTTTTTCAACACTTTTGCATGACTTTACATTGTCTCAGGTGGGTCATATCATGGCTTCATCATTGTATATCTCAAAGTTTGTCTGTTTCTTTCCCAAAGATGAAATTCTTAGTTCTAGCAGAATTTCCTCATCTGACTGGCTTTGTATTCATATAACCACAAAATAATTCATCTTTTATATTGCCCCATTTTTCAGTGACCACATTTTTATTGTGAAGAATTCAAGTTTAAAAATAGGTTCCAGATAATTTAAAATCTATACATGAGGTCTCACTTGGAGAGACTAGCACTGTGCTAATGGAATCTGAAACAGAATAAAGATTTCTGTTTTTGGGTATTTTATTATAGTGTATAAGTTGTTATAATCTATTTTCTTGTTTGTGTTATGCATTAATTTAAATGTGAGAGATTCTATTATTTTCTTATTTTAATGCCAAGCTGAAATTTCCATTTTCTTAAAATATATCATCATCATATGTTCAATGTAGCAACTTTTTGCTGGATTGTTAATTATTTTTTTCATTATGTTTACTAGAAGCCACATATTATGTATACGATATATTTAAATGTTGTGATTCATAGAGTCATAGACTGTTAGATATTGAAAAGACATTACAGATTGTGTAGTCCAATTCCCTAATTTTCAGATGAAGAAAGTTAATCAATCAACTGACAAGCATAATTAATTGGCTACTTTTTATGTATCATTTACAGGATGTAAATACAAATATGAGACAGTCCCTGAGTTCAATGAACTTAAATTTTGCTATGGATAGGAAGTGAGGGAATACATCTGGAAAGATCCCTGGAAAAAGGCTCCACTTGTACTTCAAAGTAATTACAGGTAAATACTCTGTGAATCTTACATTTCTAGGCTGATTTCACATTCCTTCCCTTCATTTCCTCTCTCTTTCAATCAATAAGTAAACTGATTTACTTATAGTCCCTTATGCATAAAACTTCATCTGTTGTCTCCCTGGGCCTTGTTGGAAAATGACTCTTATATTAGGAATGAGCTCCCTTCTTTTTTTTTTTAATGTAATTTTTTATTTTTTTATTAATTTTTATAATTATAACATTTTCTTTGGCAGTACATATGCATAGGTAATTTTTTACAACATTATCCCTTGCACTCCCTTCTGTTCCGAGTTTTTCCCCTCCTTCCTTCCACCCCCTCCCCTGGATGACGGGCATTCCCATACATATTAAATATCTTATAGTATATCCTAGGTACAATATATATGTGCAGAACTGAATTTTGTTGTTGTTGTTGTTGCAAAGGAAGGATTGTATTCACAATGTAAAAATAATCTGGGAAGGGAAACAAAACAAAACAACAACAAAACAAAACAAAAAAAACAATGCTCACAGTTTACACTCATTTCCCAGTGTTCCTTTTTTGGGTGTAGCTGATTCTGTCCCTCATTGATCAATTGGAATTAGATTAGCTCTTCTCTATGTTGAAGATATCCACTTCCATCAGAATACATCCTCATACAGTATCATTGCTGAAGTGTATAATGATCTTCTGGTTCTGCTCATTTTTCTCAGCATCAGTTGATGTAAGTCTCTCCAAGCCTCTCTGTATTCCTCATGTTGGTCATTTCTTACAGAACAATAATATTCCATAATCTTCATATACCATAATTTACCCAACCATTCTCCAATTGATGGACATCCATTCATCTTCCAGCTTCTAGCCACTATGAAAAGGGCTGCCACAAACATTTTGGCACATACAGGTCCCTTTCCCCTCTTTAGTATTTCTTTGGGATATAAGCCCAATAGCAGCAATGCTGGATCAAAGGGTATGCACATTTTGATAACTTTTTGGGCATGATTCCAGATTGCTCTCCAGAATGGTTGGATTCTTTCACAACTCCACCAACAATGCATCAGTGTCCCAGTTTTCCCACATTCCCTCCAACATTCATCATTATTTGTTCCTGTCATCTTAGCCAATCTGACAGGTGTGTAGTGGTATCTCAGAGTTGTCTTAATTTTCATTTCTCTGATCAATAGTGATTTGGAACACTCTTTCATATGAGTGGATATAGTTTCAATTTCATCATCTGAGAATTGTCTGTTCATATCCTTTGACCATTTATCAATTGGAGAATGGCTTGATTTCTTATAAATTAAAGTCAATTCTCTGTATATTTTGGAGATGAGGCCTTTATCAGAACCTTTACCTGTAAAAATATTTTCCCAATTTGTTACTTCCCTTCTAATCTTGTTTGCATTAGTTTTGTTGGTGCAGAAACTTTTTAATTTGGTGTAATCAAAATTTTCTATTTTGTGATCAATAATGGTCTCTTGTTCTCCCTTGGACTCAAACTCCTTCCTCCTCCACAAGTCCAAGAGGTAAACCATCCCATGTTCCTCCAATTTATTTATGATTTCGTTCTTTATGCCTAAATCTTGGACCCATTTTGATCTAATCTTAGTATGTGGTGTCAAATGTGGGTCCAGGAATGAGCTCCCTTCTTAAGCGTAACTCTTAAAATTATAGTTTCCTTCAAGTTTCATTTATTTCATCACTATGGGAATCTGCCTTCAGCATTGTTCCATTTTTATCTACTAGAAGTATACGATGTGGTTAAATAAATACATATTTTTTGTATTTTTAATGTGTCAGGGTTTATTTGAAAAAAATGAAAATATCCAAATTGTCAAGGGAAAATTAAAAAAAATTGTTAGGGGTATATAGCATTTTCAGACTTCAGATTATATTACAAAACATCAATAATCAAAATCATCTGGTAATGTAGATCAATAGAACATATTAGAAAATACTGATTCAGAAGCAATGGGATTAATAATTTGAAAACATAAAATACTTAGGAACCAATTTCATAAGAATTTCTGGGAAAATTGGAAAGCAGATTGGCAAAACTGAGGCTTAGAGAAATACATTATACCATATTTCACAAAAAAATCAAATTGCATATATAAACTGAACATTAAATATCACAGCATGAAAACTAGAGAGAAGCATATGATATGCTTTTCACAGCAATGGATAGATGTATACTTTAAAAAAAAACTGAGATAATTACAAAGGATAAAACCAACAGATTTGATTATATAACATTGAAAAGCTTCTGCAAGAGAAAATTAATGCATCTAGGATGAGAAGCAAATTAGTAAAATTTTTCGAGTCAAATTTATGAGACAAGGATGTATAAGCACGTAATAGACACATAACAGCAAAAACCATTCCCCAATAGATCAGTGATGGAGGGTTATGAGTCAATAATTCTCCAAAGATTATATAGCCACATGAAATTTAAAGCTCTAAACTTGTAAATCAGAAAAACTGAGTTTTCACAACATATAGAGTAAATTTAATAAAAATAACAAGAGTCATTATCAAAAGAGTACTGGGAAGAACAGATAGATTCATAATAGATTTATGAATTACTATGACTGTTCTGAAAAACAATATGAAATTATCCAAACAAAATGGCTGAATTCTTCAAACATTCTGATCCAAATATTGCATGGCTAAGCATGCACTCCAAGAAAATAATTGTTAAAAAAAGAAAGTTCCAATATACATCAAATTATTTATAATTCATTACATATAATTATTTATCTATAATTTGCAATAATTATACATAATCATTTTTATTTAAATCACTTTTTACCTTAGTAAACAAGTAGAAACAAAATGAGTTTCCATCAATTGGAAATGGAAAACAAATCATGTTGCAGGAATTTAATGGAACTTTACTGTGTTGTAAAAAAGAAAAATAATATCAGGAATATAGAGAAGCAGAGAAAAACATGGGCAGAGAGGTGACACAGTGGATAGAACACTAGATTGTAATTAGGAAGACTCATCTTTGTGAGTTTAAATTTCCCCTTTGATACTTGTTCAATGTATCACAATGGACAAATAATTTAATTTTGTTTTAAATATCCTCTGTAAAATAAGCTAGAGAAGAAAAAGAAAAATAATTTACATAACTTTGCCAAGAAAATCCCAAATGGGATAGAAAGGAGTTGACTGAACAACAGAAAAAAAAATTACCAAAAAAAGTCATATGGAAGAAAATAAAGATCAAAAACATTGAGAAAATTTGTGAAAAAATGTGAAGGAATAATTAGGTTAGATCTAAAATTGCATAAATAATCTATTATCATCAAAATAATCTGATACTGATGAAGAAATAGAGTGGTAGATCAGAGGAATAGATTAGATATAAAATACACATTACGAAATGATCATAGTAATCTAAGGTTCTATAAATACAAAGGTCAAAAATAAAAATTTACTATTTGACAAAAACAGTATAATAAAAACTAGGTATATCTTCTTATACCTAAGCATTTTATACTATAAACCAAGAGAAGTTCAAAATTGACATGATTTAGACATAGATATAATGACTTATACCAGATCTACAAACAAGGAAAGAATTTATGAACAAACGAGTGATAGAAATCATTATCAGATGCAAAATGGATACTTTTGATTATATTAAATGTAAAAAGTTTTGCACAGACAAAACCAATGTAAGCAAGATGAGAAGGAAAGCAGAAAACTAGGAATCTCCATTCTGGAAAGAAATATGTAATTATATCCCAAAATGTGCATACCTTTGATCCAACTACACAACTATTGTCTGTATCACAAACAGCTTTTTTTTATAAAAGAGAAAAAAAAAGATTATTTATATAAAATATTTATAGCAGTCCCCCTTTTTATGTGGCGAAGAATTGAGGGGATATCCTTTTATTGGAAAATAGTTGAACAAATTGTGATACAAGATTTTAAAGAAATGTTAGTGTATTATAAGAAATGATAAAGAAGATGAATATAGAAAAACCTGGAAAGACATACAAACTGATACAAATGAAAGTGAGCAGAAATAGGAGAACACTGAATATTGTAAGAATAATATTGTATGTGAGAAGCAGCTGTGGACTGCTTAGCTTAAAGCAGAAACAAAATGATCCAAGCCAACTCCAAATCTCTCAAGATGAAAAGTATTATCTATCTTCAGAAAAAGAACTAATGGAGTTTGAATGCAAATTGAAGCATGTTATTTTTCAGGATTTGTGTGTGTGTGTGTTTTATTCATTTATGTGTTCTTTCACATGACTAGTATGGAAATACATGGTTGCACATGTATAATCAATATCAAATTGCTTGCCCTCTCAGTGAGAGGGAAGGTGAGAGAATGAGGGACATAATTTCAAACTCAAAATATCATTAAAATCCATTAAATTGTTTTACATAAAATTAGGGAAAACTATATTTAAGGAAAATGTGAATTAAAATAAAATGTGACAAGTTTGAGCATGAATAGATGAAGATTTCCTGATTGGAGTGAAGTAACTATTTCAAAGAAAGGGGTTTAGACAGTTAAGAAGGTGGTTAAAATGCCCTTTATTTCAAGACAAAACAAACAAACAAAAACTTTTGGAACCGTTTAATAGAATAAGTGTTAGAAAAAGATTGTTTATGATTAGAAGGGAGAGCAATTTGTAGATATTTTTTTCCTCCTACTTCCCTATAGGAGGGGACAAGTTTTCTATATTAAACTAAAAATGCCTGACTCTCTTGAGTAAAATCTGATGAAATTAAGGTTCAAACAATGCTCATCCCCCTTGCTTCTTTTCGTCATTGTGATAGGTCTTTTTTTTGCCTCTTTATGTGATATTATTTACCCCATTTTACCTCCCCTTCCTTTTTCTACTTGTAACTTTTTTATATCATTAATGTAAAACAAAATATACCTATACCCTCTAAGTATATCCCTAGAAAATATAAAATTCTCAAGAGTTAAGCATGTCATCTTCCTATATAGGCACGTAAACATTTTAATTTATATATATAGTTTTTTTCCTTTTATCTTTTTATGCTTTTTTTTTGAGTTTTGCTAAGATCAAATTTCAAGCTTTAGTCTTTTCATCAAAAATAAATGAAAATCTATTATACTGAATGTTCATCTTTTCTCCTCAAAGATAATGCTTAGCTTTGCTGGATACTTGATTCTCAGCTGCAGTCTAAGTTCCTTTGCCCTCTGGAATATTATATTCCAGGCCCTTCCATGCTTTAAAATAGAAGCTGAAATTTGGAACTATGCCCAAAGAGCAACAAAACTGTGCATACCCTTTGACCCAGTAGTGCTATTCTTGGGTCTGTATCCCAAGTAGCAGCTCTTTTTGTAGTGAAAAAGATTTGGAAAATGAGTGAACATTCATTAATTGGGGAATGGTTGAATAAGTTTTGGTACATGAAGATAATGGAATATTATTGTTCTACAAAAAATGATGAATAAGCTGACTTTATAAAGGCCCAGAAAGATTTACATGAACTGATGTTGAGTTAAACAAGCAGAACCAGGAATACATTGTACAGAATAACAGCAAAAATGTGTGATGATCAACTATGAAAGGCTTGGTAGTTTTCAGTGATTCAGTGATTCAAAGCAATCTGAATAAACTTTGGAAAGTAAATGCCAACTGCATCCAGAAAAAGATCAAAGGAGAATGACTGTAAATCAGCACATGTTGTGTTCACTTCTTTTTTCTGTTTTTTTTTTTTCTTTTCTATGTTTGACTTTTCTCTTTTGCTCTTATTTTTCTTCCCCAACATGATACATAAAGAAAAAAAAAGACAAAGATAAAAGCCGAACTATATTTTTAAAGGATTGTCAACAGAGATAAATACTTTCTTCCTCTTAAAAAAATAAAATGGAAGCTGCTAGATACTGGGTAATCCTGATTATGGATCCTTAGTATTTGAATTGTTTCTTTCTGGCTGCTTACAGTATTTTCTCCTTGATATGATAATTCTGGAATTTAGATAATCTATTCCTTGAAGTTTTTATTTTGGTATCCCTTTCATGAGGTGATAGATGGATTCTTTCAATGGCTATTTTACATTCTGGTTCTAGGATAGCAGGGCAGTTTTCATTGATGATTTTTTGAAATATGTTGTCTAGACGTTTTTTAATTGTGGTTTTCAGAGTCCAATAATTCTTAAATTGTCTCTCCTGTATCTATTTTTACATTTTCTTTTATTTTTCCTTTATTTTTTCTTTTTGTTTGACTAATGTCTCATTGAATCATTTGATTCCATTTGTTCAATTCTAGTTTTTAGTGAACTATTTTCTTCAATTATCTTTTTTTACCTCTTTTTTGTATTTTGGCTTTGCATCTTCCACTAGATTCCCCCACCACTTGAAGCCTCTCCCCTGGTTTGCTCTTTTATTGGGCTGCTCTCCCATCTCAGCCTGATTGAGACAGACCTTTTCTGAAGTTCTTCCAAAATATCTTCAGCTGGAAATTTTTTTTTTACATTCCAATATTTGTGGGTTCTGTCACTCCAAATCCTATTCAGAGACTTGATCTAGTGTTGAAAGCCAAGGGAAGCCAAGAGGAGCTCAAAATCTGTCTACTCTCTACTAACTTGGCCCCACCATACTATGGCCATTTCTTATAACATAATAATATTCTGTTACAACTTATATATCATGAATTTTGTAGTAATTCCCTAATCAATGAATATTCATTTTGTTTTTTTCTAATTCTGTCATATCATAGAAAGTATTGTCATAAACATTTTAATATAACTAATCACTTTCTTCTTATCAATGATCTTTCTCAAAATTTTTAATTTTTTAATTTTTTATCATCTATGTCATTTTGCAGGATACGATGTTTCTTCAATTTTTTGTAACATGATTATTCCTTGAAATGAATTTATCAGAAAAAAAGTAAAGATATACTTCTAGACCAATTTGAAGGACTGAATTTGGCAATTTGACTGAAATTACACTGAGAAAGACACAGAGAAAAGATATGGGGAAAAAGTGTGTAACTGTCCTAATGAAAGCCACAAGGAGGCTAGTTCCAAGTGCCAAGTTCACTACAGTGGTGATAGTCATAATTCCTTAGCTGTAAAAATAAAATAGCACCTATACGGCAACAATATAGTTATTTAAAATGAGAAACTATTGAATGGTAGGATAAGATATAGTCTTGCCTTTTTTCTTTTTAACTCATTAATAATTTCCCATATTCAACTTTCCCTGTGTTCCTGGGATTTTGCCAACCTCTAAACTGAGAATACCTTTCATTGACTATCCCCTAGGCAGATTTTGTTTCTTCCCTTGATCACTGAAATTTCTTAGCATGGTTCTGTAAACTCCTTATTTAAAGAAACTATAATAGGTGAGCCAAAAATAGGTACTGGAAAATCGTATAAGAAAAATGATATAGAATGAAAAGAAGATTAAGATTTTTAAAAAAACATGGTTCCCAATACTATCAAAGGTTGAAGAGCAAACAGAGAAAGATGAAACTTAGATTAGGCTTCTGAAACATTAGTCTTCTTGTGATTTTAATTTTTGTTGATATAATTAATAAATGTTGAAATAGAGAGAATTAGGGAATTAATGTTGTCAAAAAGAAAGCATCAAAAATAATTCTTATGTTGATTTATTCTATTAGCTCAATTGAGTGGATTTCAGGAAAGGATCTCAATAGTGAGACCAAGTCAAGTGAAATATTACTTTCTGGGGCTGATGAATCCTTCTCCTTTATACCTTATGTGGATATTTCAAATAGATCAACATTTTTAAACCTGTCAACCAAGCCCTAATTTGGAATTCTGGTACCTGGGATAAATTTGGTAGAAAAAGCAGGAAAGAGAGATGGAAACTAAAACATTTGAGTCTGCAAGGAGTGAAGGATCTGCATCAGACTGGGATTGGGACATCTCATTTGCATCTTTAGACTGATATAAACCACTAGCACTGTCTCTATATCAAAGTTTCTGGATCCCACCATTTTCATGTGCTATTAGTGCAGAGAAGTGGGCCATGGCAGAGGGAAGTGACAATAATAAAGCCCTTAAAGAGTATGATAGCATGAGACTAGGCTAGGAAATGGGAACAAAGCACCTTAACTAGGGACCAAAAAGGTGTGGTGCAGGTGGCTTGGGGCAACCACACTAAGGTGTTAATGCCTTGGACCAAAATTCCACTTTAATTGGGACTCTGTGAGTCCCTTAGTGCTTTAGGTTCCTCTTAAATTAGTAATGCAAAAAGTAGTAAAGAGAGCCTTCAGTTTATTTCCTCTTAAATTCCTTCATTATTTTGCCCAACAAATCCATATCATGTATAGACCAATATGTAAGTTTATGGAGAAACTATAAAGTTTAAATAAGCCATGGTCCATCTCCTCAATGAATTTAGTCTGGGAGGGAATAAGACCAACATGTACTTATAACACACAGCATTATGTACTGAGGTATCAGAGAGCTGAAAAGCAAAGTTTGTTTTTAGGTCACCTGAACAAAAGGTCATAGAGCTGATGTGATCAGGAAAAGCTTTATAAAAGGGACTGAATTTAAGTTGGGTTTCTAGGGGTGGGGAGGAATTTCTTCAGTTCTCCTACTAATCCAGTCTGGTTCAGTAAAATTGAAAGAAAAACCAAAGCCAAGCATTTTACTGGAAGGACATACAAGTAGAGGTTAGTATCTGGGGAGGGGGGTAGGAGGACATGCATTTTGAAAGTAGATTTAAATTCAAATAAGGAAGCTTAAAGAGGAACTGATGAGGAAAGATAAAGAAGGTCATTCAATAAAGGTTAAGAGGACCAGGAAGAAATTTGATAAGACAGTTGATTTAGGGAATGGAAGGAAAAAATACAGACCAATTCAATGGGACAAATTGGCTGTAGAAGCTCATAAAATGAGGTGTGAGTACATGGAAAATTTACAGAATCTTGTTTAAAAGCAAACTAAGTATCTCTAAATTCCCTCCCACAGAAACACAATGTTGTTCTTATTTCAAAGCATAGTCTACAAATGTTAATGCCCTTGCACATTCTTAGCTTCATATTTATGTCTTCCCTCTCAATTTAATGTTTTCTTTTAGCATGTAACCATTGTTTATTTGTTTATATATATATATATATATATATATATATATATATATACACACATATCTATCTATCTATATGTGTGTGTGTATATATATATATATATAATAAAATTTCAGTTTGGTCAGGAAAACATTTTCTCTTTGACTTCCTTGTCTTTTTAGAGATCTTCTATCATATATATTTTTTTCTTATTTGACATTTTGTTTTCCCCCAATTACATGGAAAAATAATTTTAATTTTTCATGTTTTGATTTCCAAATTCTCTTCCTCTCTGTTTTTCATCCTATTGAGAAGGCACCCCCCCTATACACCACACCACACACACACACACGCATATATATTTGATCTGCAATAAGGCTCTATCAGTTCTTTCTCTGGAGATTAACAGCACTTTTATCATAAATCCTACAGAATTCTTTTGGACCATTGTATTGCTGAGAATAGCTAAGTTATTCATAGTCAATCATCATAAAATATTGCTGTTATTATATACAATGTTCTCCTGATTTTTGTTCATTTATTTTGTATCAATTCATAAAAGTCTTTCCAGATTTTTTTCTGACACCATCTTGCTCATCATTTTCTTAAGCACAATAGTATTCCATCACAAACAATAATCTGTTCAGCCATTCCCCAATTAATGAAATCCCTTGAATTTCCAATTTTTTGCTGCCACTAAAAGAAGCACTCTAAATATTTTTTGTACAATTATTTTGTATAATATATGCACTTAACACTTTAAAAAATTTCTTTGAGATATTGCTTGGTTAAAGGGTAAGCATCATTTTATACCCCTTTGACTGTAGTTCCAAATTGCTTTTTAATATTCACCAATAATTTATTAGTCTTTTAATTTTCCTACATCCCCTCCAACATTTGACATTTTCTGTCACATTAACCAATCTGATAGGTCTGAGGCCTATCACATCAGTTGTTGTTGTTCACATTTCTATTTCTCTAACAAAAAATGACTTACAGTATTTTTTCCCAAATGACTATAGAGAAATTTCATTCACTTTATCTGAAAACTGCCAGTTCATATCCTTTGATTATCTATTAAAGAATGGCCTATTTCTATTGATTTGATTCAATTTTCTATATATTTGAAAAATCATATCTTTATCAGAGAAACTCATTGTAAATATTTTTTTACAGAAATACCAACTATGTATTCCCCTCCATCCTATTTTTGCTGTTTATCTCTCTATTCATTCTTACAAATGTTTTGCTTCTGACTTTTACTTCTTTGAACTGCCTTCTCTTTAAGGCTCCTACCATCCCTTCTCTTTAAGGCTCCTACCATCCCTTCTCTTATTCACTTTTTTCCTTCTTTCCTGTGTGGTAAGATGGATTTCTTCACCTCACTAAGTGGGCATATTGTTCCTTTTTAGAGCCAGTTCAGATGAGAGAAAGGTTCTTTTGCTCTCCTCTTCACTTCTACCAATTATTCCTTTCAGGGATAATTCTCTTTCAGGCCTCTTTTGTTATATAATTTATCCCAAAAAAACCCTATCATTTTGTCTTTCTCCCAGTTCATTTCTCTCTCTCATCTATTAATTTTACTTTTTAAAAAATAACTATGCCATCACATTCAACACCTATGTTTTCTATGTATACGCCTTCTAATTTATCTAATAGTGAGAAAGATTTTAGTACTTATTAATGTAATTTTCCCATGTAGGAATATAAAAGTTTAATGTAATCCCTTATTATTTCTTTTTCCTGTTTACCTCTCTATGCTTCTTTGAATCTAATATTTGTAAGTTAAATTTTCTATTTAGCTCTGGTCAATTAGCTCCAGCATCAGGAATGCTTGAAAATCCTTTTAAACTTCCATTTTTGCCCTGAAGGATAATACTCTGTTTTGCTGGTAGATGGTTCTTAGCTATAAGCTGAGCTCTTTTGTCCTCCAGAATATCATATTCAAAGTGCTTCAGTTTTTAGGAGCTACGTCTTTTATTATTCTGAATAAGACTCCACAATATTTGATTGTCTCTTTTTGGTTGCTTGCAGTATTTTCCAGTGGATTCTTTCCATTTCTATTTTACCTTCTGGTTCTAGAATAGGAGAGCAGTTTCTCTTGATAACTTATTTTTTTTTAAATCATGACTTTCAGATAGTCCAATAATTCTTAAATTATCTCTCCTGAATCTATTTTCTAGGTTAATTTTTTCCCCAATGATATAATTCACATTTTCTTCTGTTTTTTAATAGCGTTTGACTGTTTTTAATGTCTCATAAAGTCATTAGTTTCTACTTGCCCAATTTTAACTTTAAGAATTATTTTCTTTCAAGGGACCCCCTTTTCCAGTAGGCCAATTTTACTTTTTAAGGAATCCTTCTCTTTAGTGAATTTTTTCATGTCCTTTTCCATTCAGACAATTCTTCTTTCCAAGGCATACTTCTTTTCATTGGGCTTTTGTGCTTCTTTTACCATTTGGTTTATTCTAGTTTTTTAAGGTATTATTTTATTCAGGAATTCTTTCTGCCTCCATTTCCAAGCTGTTGTCTCTTTTTTCCATGATTTTGCTACATTACTTTCATTTTTCTTTCCAATTTATTCCCTATTTTTTTTTTTTTTTTTTTACTAAATTTTCACTCTTCAATGGCCTAGGACCGATTCATATTTGTCTTGGAGTCTTTGGATACAGGAATTTAGATTTATGGTCCTCTTCTGAGTGTGTATTTTGAGCTTCCTTATTACTATAACTTTCTATGGTAAGATATTTTTTTTCTGTTCTTTGCTTGTTTTCCAGCTTATTTTTTTAACTTCTAACTCTAAGCTTAAATGGGATCCTGATTCTCAAGGGAAGGGAGTCCTCTCCTAAGTTTCTGCTTTTCTGTGTGACTTTCCAGAGGTAACTGGAGACCTTTAACTTTTTGGCTCTTCCAAAGTGGTATGATCTAGGGACAGGTGTATTTTCTACTCTCCTGTACTGTGCATTTGTTTGTGAATAATCCCAAGCACTCTTTTCAGCCCTGAAACTATGAGGAGCATCCCTGCTCCCTTATAGCTGTGAGCTTTGCTGTGCTGCAGTTCCTGCTTTTATAGATAATATAATGGTTCCTCTGTTGCTGGCAAAAGGACCCCCATCAAAACCCTTTTTTGACTCTGTCCTATTCCATTACTGTGGGCTGAGAAGTCTAGAACTGCCTTGCTGACACTACTGCCCAGAGGCTTGCTCCCGATTTGGTTGGGGCTGGACTGCCCTGCCCCCTGAGCCTCCACTAGTGGATCATAAAAGGAATCTAGAGTCGAAAATTGTTTCCCTCCATCTTTTTGTGGGTTTTGCTGCTCTAGAATATATTTAGTCATTATTTAAAGGTCTTAAAGGGGGTTTAGGGAGGAGAGTCCCTGTTTTTACCCTCCCAGCTCTACCGCTTTCACCATATACTTAATAGAATAGTGTTTCCTTTTTTATTACTTGCTACACAAACCCTACCATTTTTCAAACCATTGTTCATACAAGACTTTTTCTGGTTGCCTATAGTACTCCAGTTATATTCTCTTTAGTTTTGAAACCTCTTTGTGTGTACTTTGTTCTCAAATATTTCTGTGTGCTGAATCCCCAAGGATAATGTAAAGTCTTTGAAGGGGTCATTGTTCCATTTATCATTTAATCCTCAGCACCTTGCACATTCTTTGACGAATAATAAGCACATAATATGTTCTTTGAGTGAAATAAAATTTAATTGACCTTTGGGCACATTAGATTTTAAAATTAAAGGAAATTTTTTCATGCCTCCTAATCAGAAACATAGCTATCATTATTATTAGTAACAACACACAATAATTTGAGGGAGTGCTTTCTTCAGTTTATCACACAATTTCCATACACCCACATCCCTCCCCCTTCAAATGACCACCTTTGAGACAATCTTCTATAGCTCAGCCCACTTCACCAACTGCTACTGCTTCCCTCTGAACTACTCACATTAACCAAACGATTAACACCTGTAGAATCTTCTCATCAGTCCTCAATCATCAGCAATCAGTCAGCTACTTGATAATTAGCCAAGAGAAAAAAAAAACACTTGAAAAGACTAAAAATATTTTCCACTGTGACTTGGTGCATGAAATAAAATAATGATTTTTTCTATTTAATATCCATTTAACTGTCTCTGCCCATCCACACATCATTCACAGGTCTCACATCTTATTCAGAAAATATGTTGCACACTAAAGGAAAAGAAGGAAAAAGAAAAGAAAAACTGACAGAGATGAAAAGGAAGCCATCCTATAAGAAACACTTGTGTTATTTACTGTTAAAATAGGTATTATTTTGGATTTCTCATTGAGAACTACGGAATAGATTGTTGAATGTGGACTTAGCAGACATGAGTTCAACCCTGGATCCATAAATATCAGCCCTGTGACTGTAAGCAAATGACTTAATGTCTACATCTTCATTTCATTTCTCTGTAAAATTGAGATATAAAAATTCCTTCTGAGTAGTTGTGAAAGAAAAAAAAAACCTCAGAATGTGTAAATGTTCCTTAATTAATATCTTACAAATAAGGTAAACTAAGAAATATAAATTACAATGGTATCAAGATCAGAGTTGGAAGGGGCCCCAGGATTTATCCTGGGAGAAATATTGAGGCAAGGACCATTTTTCCTTTTACCAGCATTTTCCAATGACCAATTGTCATCAAAAGGAAAAGTGATAAAAGGCATAAGATCACCATCTCAACTCCTAGGCCAGCTGTTAGAGCAATGAGACAATGAAAAAGCTTTTCTGAAGAAGAGGCCATTCATTCTTACCAAGGTGGACCCAATGCTATTCACAGCTCTGCAAAGACAGCCTAATTGAAGTAGGGGGACACCCTGAGGGAGAAGAGGGAGGCTTATGTGCAGGAAGGCCCAAGAGCATGAGAAATAGCAAAAAGCAAAGCTATAGACTTGGAGCCTGGAAATTGCTCTTGTGGGTGCTACAGTCACTGATGCTAAAGAGATAAAAATAAAATTTGGTGTGTCAACACCAGAAACTAATATGATTTTATTAGTGAAAATGATGTTAAAGCAGAGACATTGCTATCTAATTTATATTTGCATTATAAAGACCATGAACTTTGCAGCTGAAATACAGACAGGCTCTGGAGGGGAAACTGAGGCAGGGGACCTTCCTCACTCAAATCCAATTCACTTGTATGTCATGGTGTCTCCTCCCTGATATGACATACACAGACACACATATATGTATATATGCATATGCATATCTAGATATATATTATGCCTCTCACTAAAATTTGAGCTTCTTGAGAGATGGAGCTGTCTTAATTTTTTATTTATCTTGATGCTTTGAACAGTTCTACTATAAGACCCATAACAAATGCTTATTTTATTCATTTTACATCTAGGCTTTAACAGGTTCTGTGTGTTCTTCTCAAAAACTCATAATTGTATAATGGAGGTGACCCTAGATTTTTGACAATTATCTTAATGTAGAGTTAGTCCTGAGTAGGTTTTTACCATGTTGGGAAAATTTCAAGTAAGGTTCTTCCAAAATTCTGTCTATTTTTGGAGAGCCAGACTACATAAGTACAGAAAGGCTTATTATGAATGAGTAGGCTGGCCACTACATGATGAATTCTTTGGCCATGGCAACCTGTGAAATGAAAATTGTCCCTCAGTTCTATTTTGTCCCTTTTGTTGCTACAGAAATATTGGCAAAAGTGGCAGAAAAGGAAGCGCTATTAAAAAGCTCACAGGTTTTAGCTGACCTATCAATATTAACTTAGTTTTTGTTTTTTTTTTTAAATGTGAAATCATTGACCAATGACTAGCAAGTATATATATATATATATATATATATATATATATATATATATATATATATATATATATATATATATATATATATATATATACATATATATATATGTATATATACAAAATGCCTGAATTGTATCAACTTTGGCATCCTCACTATTTAACTAAACAGAAGACATGAGGAAAACATAGCAAAATGGATTTATGGTCTTTATATCCTCCTTGGAGAAGCATATAAAGGAATATGTAGAGTTCATTTTAGCATGTATCCAAAAAGAGAAAAACCCATGAATGCATGGGAAATTTTATTATCTCCAGTACTGTGTTCGTGATAAATATTTGGGAAAAGAGAACCTTGAAAAAAATTTGAACCTTTCATGTAGCATTATCTGTTGCAGAGAATGAGAAGGTGAAAATGGTCTTTGGAAAATTCTTTCAGAGAATTTCTTTCTGAATTAAATCAACATACACTTTGCTCAGAGTGAAAATTTAAAGACAGGCAAATAATAAAGAAATAATAAAAATAATTCACTAGCAAAAAAATTAAAATCCTGAAGATGTGCAAAATAGAAGGCTCATATTTATACATCATAAATGATTTCCTTGAGAAAATAATTTCCCTGCATTGGGCATGGTAAACACTAAATAACTCAAGAAAATACAACTGGTGTTTTAAATTATTTATTTTCTTTTTAATTGTTTATTTGTTTCTTAATGGTACCAGGGTATTGGCTTGGTATCTTTACAGAAAACTCCTCATTATTTATATGATATCCTTTCTTAAATCAGTTGCCTAAGTACGTTGATCCCACTGACTTTTAAAAAAACAAATGCTAAAATTAGCACAAAGTTATCAGAACAAAAATGGGAAATTGAAAAGGAAGGGGTATTAACACTGATAATGACCAAATGGTAATCTCGCTAATTAAGTTTCCAAGAGGAGGAAGGAATCAAAAAAATATAAAGCCACTTTATACAGCTAATAAAGCAGTAGGATAGTAAAGAAGAATACTGATTTAGAAGTTAGATACCTATCACATCTTATCAAGGAATATGACAGACAATTATAAGCTGTATCTCCTTTAAAAAAAACCTGCAAGAAATAAGAAACTTTAAAAAAACGCTTATTATGAGACCCAATTAAAATCATTCCAAGAACATGTAAGGATAAAACTAAATAAACATGTCCTATAACTAGATTTATTGAAAGAATAATAAATTTTGTAGTCAAAGAATATGAACAAACAATTTTCAGATGATGAAATTAAAGCCATTTATAGTTATATGAAAAAAAATGCTCTAAACCACTATTGATTAGAGAACTGCAAATTATATCAACTCTGGGGTACCACTTCATACCTCTCAGATTGGCTAAGATAATAAGAAAAGATTATGATGAATACTGAAGGGGATATGGAAAGCTGGGACACCAATACATTGTTGGTGGAATTGTGAACAGATCCAACCATTCTGGAAAACAATCTGGAACTATGCCCAAAGGGCTATCCAACTGTGCATACCCTTTGATCCAGCAGTGCCATTACTGGGTCTATACAATCCTAAACAAATCATAAAACAGGGAAAGGACCTACATGTGTAAAAATGTTTATAGCAGCTATTTTTGTGGTGGCAAAAAATTGGACAAGGAATGGATGCCCATTAATTGGGGAATGACTAAAGCTGTGGTACATGAAGGTAATGGAATATTATTGTTCTATGAAAAACGATGAACAAGCTGATTTTCAAAAGGCCTGGAAAGATGTACATGAACTTCTGCTGAATGAAACAAATAGCACCAGCAATCCACTGTACACAGTGGCAGCAAGAATGTGTGATGATCAACTATGAAAGACTTGGTTCTTCTCAGTGGTTCAGTGATCCAAAACAATCCCAATAGACTTTGGACAGAAAATGCCATCTGCTTCCAGAGAAAGAACTAAGGAGATTGTAAACCCACACATGTTATGCTCACTTTTTTTTCTGCTTTTTTATCTCTTCCATGGTTTTTCCCTTTTACTCTGATTTTTCTCTCCCAACATGATTCATAAAGTGATGTGTATTAAAAATAAATCAACTGGGGGCAGCTAGGTGGCGCAGTGGATAGAGCACCAGCCTTGAATTCAGGAGGACCCGAGTTCAAATGTGATCTCAGATGCTCAACACTTCCTAGCTGTGTGACCCTGGGCAAGTCACTTAACCCCAGCCTCAGGAAAATAAATACATATTTTTTTTTTTAAAAGGAAAGAAAAATTTAAAAAAGAACAATAGAATTTTAAACAAATAAATTAAAACATATGAATTAGTAAAGACAGATAAAGGTAATAAATACAAAATAACAAAGCCAAAAGACTATTAGTCTTTGGATTTCTGTGCAACCTAATCCTAAATGAATATTTGCAGGGATAGAATTAACCATACTCAGCAGAACTGACCTCATTCCTGGGATAAGGGTTCTGGTGTCTGACCATTAAGTAAAATGAAGCAACTACATGTGTACTTTGATATGTACTTATGTATTTTTATATATGGGTCTTGGAGAGATGTCTTCAATGGACAATGAGCTAAATCCAGAATTTAAAAAGGAAGAGGAGAGCAGGTTAAACTGCTTTTAGAAAAATATAGTCATTTTTAATGACTATAATCTTCTTTAGGAAAGAAAAACTCATGTCCAATATTTTTTCTTGCTCTGAATTATGCAAAATTCCACTCACCTAATAATTGGATTAGCAAATCAGCCACAGGTTATTGGAGAAGCAATGATGAGCTGAGCAGACTGCACTCTATTACAGGGAAGAAAACTAACAGGAAAAACTTTGCAATAGCTGTCATGGAGAAAATCTGCCATAGACAAAGGAATCAGCCAGAGCTACTGATGAATATCCATGGGACAGCAGAAGCCCTTGAGGATATTCCTCAGTATGTAATCTCCCTGTGATAGACTTCTGCAAGGACATGTGACAGATCCCAATGGGACTACTTATGTGCTGAATAATTCCCTATTAAAAACAAATGGAGGAGCAGCTAGATGGAGCAGTGGAGAGAGTGCCAGCCCTGAAATCAGGAGGATCTGAGTTCAAATTTGGCTTCAGACACTTTACACTATCTAACTGTGTAACCCTGAGCAAGTAACTTAACCCCAATTGCCTCAGGAAAAAAAAAAAAAAAACTTTTTTTTTAGATAGAGTAATTATATCATTCTCACATCAAAACTTGTATTCTTGTAAAAAATTTAAGTGATATAGATTAGATCAGGATTTCTCAAATTTTTTCCACTCACAACCCACTTTTACCTTAGAAAGCCCTGATATGACTAAGCAAACTTCAGAGTGCTATGGTATATTTTTCTATCTTAAATCATGGTAAAAATAATTTCCAACCACCTGTCAGGAACTGTTTCTTTTAAGTTGAGGCTTCCCAATATTTTTTTTTCTCTTTTTAATACTCCCTATCTAGCTATGAAAGTCACAGAAAAAAGGAATCGAAATGTTGAGGAAAAAGTGGAATGAACCCATTGTCTGAAGAAGGCGGTGGTTCAAGGGGAACAAATCCAGTTCCTATTTGTCAGATTTGTCCAAACTCAGAATGTAACGACTACTTTGAACTAAGCTTTGGAGCAAATCATGATAAGTGCCTAAAGTGAGAGTACGTCCACAAAATATAGATTAACAACATATGTAAAATGTAAATCAAGGGAATGAGGTGCAATGTTGAGACATGCATGGTTATGAACATACACAAAGAGACCTAGTTCAAGATATATTTTACAGCTACAAATCTCAGAATGATTTCTCCAGCAATTATGACCACTGCCTGCCTTGTTAAGTAGGTAGTGGGAATCACCTTCTAGATGAAGTGTGAATTAGAAAATGTATAATGCAAATACGTATTTCCTATCATTGGCTCCCATGCCATTAGAAAAGTTGAGCATGTGTTCAACCTACCCTTCGGTTTTAATAAACATAACTTGCTCAGCAGCTGTGCGGGCATGTCTAATGTGGCGATCTGTTTCAGCAACACAATATCTTTTCAAATGCAGATGCAAATGAAAACAACAGAGCAGAAGCTTGGAAAATATTCAGATGTATTTCACATGCATATTTCATGAATTTTTCTATTTTCCTGCAGTTATAACTTAATTGGGTAATTATTCCATTCTGTGTCAATGAACACAATTTCTCCATATTCCTTTTGTGACTAGTGGCCATCTAAAAAAAAAATCAGTGAATAAAAAACAAAACAAACAAAAATAGGTTATACTAATCAAAGAACATATTTGGGGAAGAGCATAATTGGAAATCATTGGATACCATGCTGATTTCTTTTTTGATCTAATAACTGCTTTTGAAAAACAAAGACAACATTCAGAAATTTAAAAATATTTTGAATTTACATAACTTTATTGTATTTTAAAGGAAAAAAAAACCCTCCATAAGTTGTTAAATTCTGAAAGAGATATTCTATTCCTATGTATTGTATAAACAGACTTGAAATTATTTAGAACTTCAAATGCTCATCTCCATTTATCAGATGTTTGAATGATTAATAATTATAAGAATAGGTCTTAAGGTTGGGAACATTTTTATTCCTATCCTGGCTCTTGGATGTTACACTCTCCCCAGTCCAGAGCCACATGACTTAAAATTAAAAACTTAATTTAGGTCAGTAAATATCTTATTATCGGGCCAAAGAGCCTGAATAAATTCATAACTGGTATTGGTTTCTTTGTTTCAACCCAAGAAGGCTGGGTGTGACACACTCAAAATCTCTTGAAAAAAAGTTACTTTTTATCTTTGTTTTTCATCTCTTCTCCCATTGTGTGCTTTTTCTTCCTATCCTCTACTCCCTGGAAGCTTTTAAAGTGTTGTACAAGAAAGAGAAAGAAGGCACCTTTATTTTGGCATTATGCTAGTGGAGAGGCAAATGTTAAGTAAGAAAAGGGGCATGTTAGCTTACTTCTAGTATACCAGACACCATCCATACACAAATAGTTGCAAAATAGAAAGTGATCTTTGTGTTGCCCTTTTAGGAATTGGAAAGTTTCCTTGCTGAAAAGTCCTGAAGGATCAAAACAAAGAGATGAAGAAAGTGAACTTCCGAGCCCCTCAGACAAAGGGGCCCTCAAAAAAGGCAACCTGTTGTAAGGGAAAGGCAAAGCCTTGTCTGGCTCACTGATCTCATTAAGGAGAGATTGGTAAAGGCAAAATTGTGTAATTTTCCTAACTGTCTGAGCTTTACTGAATTTTTTCTCCTTTACTCCTCCCCTCCCCAATCCTTATCGCCTCCCCCACCCCCTACTTAGCAACTGGACAACTAAAGTATCTTGCTTTCTTTAAACTTATATTTTCACTGTTTTCAATTTCATACTGGCTTTGTTTACAGACAAAAATAAGCTGGATTATTCTGCATTCTGAGACAGTGCCTGGAACAAAAGTGTGAACTCCGCATGTGGAAGGACAGTCAGAAACCTGTTTTGTTTCCTTCTTTCCCTCTGTCTGCCTGTCTGCCTCTGTTTTTGTGCTCCCTTTTTGTTTCCCTCTGTCCCTTGATCTCCATTTCTCTGTCTCCTCTCTCTGCCTCTAATTTTCTTAGTAATCATGTATATGTCTCTATTTTTTTACCTGCTTGTCTCTTTCTCCTTTCCCTGTCTGTCTATTTTTTCTCTGTCTCTCCCTGTGTCTCTGTTTCTATTTCTGTCTCTCTTTTTGTCTCTCTATGTCTCTGTCCATCTTTTTTTTCTATTTTTATGTCTTTGTCTATCTCTGTATGTCTGTCTATCTCTATTTTTATCTCTCTCTGTTTCTCTCCCTCTCTGTCTTTCTGTCTCTGTCCATCTATTTCTATTTTTATCTGTCTTTGTCTCTCTATCTCTATTTTTATCTCTGTTTCCGTCTCCCTCTCTTTGTCATTCTCTGTCTCTCTTTGTCTCTGTCTCTCTGTCTCTGTCTATCTGTCTGTCTGTCTCTGTCTCCTCTCTGTCTTTGTCTCTATCTCTCTCTGTCTGTGTGCCCTGGGTGGCAGGCCAAGTTCTCCCGACCCCGGCCCACTGGCCCATCCCTTCCCCTCCTGGGCCGCAGGGCGTCGGGCTTGTTTGAGATTCCGTTATTCACTGAAAAATGCCCCTCCCCCGTTACTCTTTAATGCCTTCAGGTGAGGGACGCTCACAGAAGGTGCCCCCGGAGCGTCCCTGGGGCTCTCCCCAGAGGGTGTGGCCCTCCCACCTGGGAGGGCTGTGGAGCTGCGGCCCAGAGAGGCCTCCTGCTGAGCCTGAGTATTTCAGTTTATTACCAGCCAGAGCTGGGGGGCAGGTATCTGGACCCGGGGTCTGGAGGGGTGAAGGCATTAAAGAGTAACGGGGGGGGGGCATTTTTCAGTGAATAACGGACCCTCACACAAGCCCGACGCCCTGCGGCCTGTTTATCCCTGTTTATCCAACATCTGGCCCCAGAGAGTCCTAGGCAGAGCTGAGCTGGGGCCAGGAAGACCTGCCCTCCCTCCCAATCTCGGGCCGTCCATCCCTCCAGGTGTATCTGCTGAGCTGGCGCTGGCGGAGGGAGCGGCCCCCAGGAACGTTCCCTCCGCCGCTTATTCGCACGGACACCCTCCGCGGCTGCCCCTGGAGTAAGGGCGTAAAGGCCTGGCCCGACCCGGAGAGCTGCCGGAGCTTTCAGGTGGGGCGCGACCGCGTCCTCTGTGACTGCACAAAGGCTTGGGGAATGAAAGGGAAGCGCGAGACTGGGGAGCTGAGGGTCCTGAACGTCTGAGCCAGTCTGCGTCTGGGGGGCGGACTTCGAAGAGAACTATATGACCAGAGCTAAAAAAGAAAAGGCAGGATTACACTCGAGTGTCTGTGAAAAGGGACGGTGTGGAAGCTGGAATGCGATGCGTAGCAAAGGTAAAAATGAACCACTTTAGCGGGATCATGGGAGAAGTGAGGGAGAAGAAAGTATATTGAGCATTAGGATGAGCCGGAGTGTGAAGTAGAAAGAGGATTTCCTATTTGATGTTTCAGTTAATCATAATGATGGAAAAAAATCTTTTCATTGTTAACCATCTTTGTCATCTTAACTCGTTCAATCCTCGAAGCAAATCTGTGATATAAGTCACATTATATAAGGACAAAGCTACGGGGAAGTCACCCGAGTGGGCCGGCTTCAGACACTCATTTTATGGGGAGGGGTTCAAAGTCAACACTTCTCACTCCAGGCCCGCGCTCTGGAACCTCTGGCTGCTGACGGAGAGGGGAGCCGGTCTCTTTTCACAGACTACTACAACTAGAGTGTAATCCTGCCTTTTTTTTTTTTTTTTTTTTAGCTCTGGTCATATAGTTCTCTTCAACGTTCAGCTCAAATTCATTATTATATCTAAATTTGGTAATTTATCAATCTGTTACTACCCCTAAAATTATAGTATAGAATGCATCTATCTACTTATCTAGAGTTATCTCTCTCTCTATATGCATATATACATAAATATACATATATGCATATGTGTGTATATTTCATTTATCTGCATAATTATTTATACATATGCATGCAAGAATGTATGGTGTGTGTATCTGAGCCCTTAGATTGATAGATGGATGACATATGTATGTGTATATATATATATATGTTAGGTATAGAGAGACAGATTGAGTGATTGATGGATAGATCAATCGATTGATAAGTTGTTCTTTGTTCTCTAAGAGGACCAAAATGATGTCACTTGCTAGAGCCAAGTGATAGTGTGAGCTTAAAACTCTCTACCGCAGTTTATAGTCCTTGTGAATACTTGGGGTAGATTCTCTAACTCTGTGTCTCTTGGGTTTCTTCCGAGTTAATTCAATTCTTCTTTGCTCATAGAGCCCAGCACTTTGTCTGAGAAGGACACGCCATGCTGGGCAGTCCCGGGCCAGCGTCTCTCATGTCATACACTCAGTTCTAAAGTTCTTAAGAGAGACTTCTGTATCACTTTTTCATATATTTGGTATTTGCATAACGTGGCCAGTCTATCAGAGTTCTGCTCTCTGCAGTAGAGTTACATTGTTTGACAGTGAATTTATATTTCTAACATTAAGAACTTCTCCATTTGTTATAGTTCCACATATTGATGGCATTGTGCTGGCTGGTAGAGCATCTTACTGATAATTGTTAGATCATCATTGGAATCAATCCATTCTTTGTTTCATTCTAGCTTCGGAGACTGTATTGAATGAACAATAATCTGGAAAAACAAAAACAACCAGTGCACCAATACTCCCTCCACTTTAGTCTTGACTTGTAATCTTTTCAAATTGAAGAACTACTATCAGTGCTGTAGCTGACTTTTATCCTATGTTTGTTCTCATTGAGGAGTTTTAACCATATAACTGAAAATATCATGCTAAAAAGCACGAAGCAAGCACACAACCTTGTTTTACTCCATTGGTGACTCCTTGGGAAAGCATGAGAGCTTCAGCCTTTGTTCCAGAACCTGGGCATGCAAACTAATGTATGATAACAAAAAACATCTCTGGGCAACCCAATTTCACCATGATTTCCCACAAACCCTCATGATTGATAGTATATAGCAGTGCTCCTCAAACTTTTTAAACAGGGGGCCAGTTCACTGTCCCTCAGACTGTGGGAGGGCCGGACTATAGTAAAAGCAAAAACTCACACTCTGTCTCCGCCCCTCAGCCCATTTGCCATAATCCAGCCATGGCATAAACGTCCTCAGTGGGGCCACATCTGGCCCGCGGGCCTTAGTTTGAGAACCCCTAATAAGGTGCTGGTCAGTTCTACAAATGTTACCTACAGACCTCTCTTCAGTTCCTGGCATTTCTTCTGGAGTTGTCGGGCAGCAAACACCATATTGACCATTTCCCAGCCCTTTCTGAATCCACACTGGCTCTCAGATAGGTGACCACCTTCCAGGTGAAGGACCGCAATTAAGGAGGATTATGGCAAAAATCTTGCCAATGATAACTAAGAGAGAGGCCCTCCTATGATTGTCATAGGAAAGTCTCTTTCCTTTTCCTTTATAGTAATGGATGATGTACATATCCTTGAACTTCTTGTTTTAACCTGCTCTTGCCATATAATCCATAAAATTTCAGTCAGCTTTTGTCTGAGCAATGGACACCCAACTTATAGATCTCAGATGGAACAGGATCAATACAAGTGCCTTGTCACGTGAAAGGATCCTAATGGTATTCAAAACTTGCTTTTCGGTTGGAACTTCAGCTAGGTAGGAAGTGAGCATGGCCAGTGGTTTCAGCACTGATTGGATAGTCTGTTAAGAGCATTAAGGAAATGTTTGGCCCATCTCTCTAGGCTCATGTCCTTATTACTAATCAATGTGGTTTCATCAGCACTGAGCATTCTTATAAATAGCATTCATTAAAATGCTTTGGATAATAAAACTGAATTTTATAAAATGAGCATAAAAACTGAATTTTGTCTGCCTTTTTCCTGAGCCCAATATTACACATCTAAACATAATGCTTTTTGTTCATTTGTTTTGTTTTATGCTTTACTTTTGATGGAATTAAATCTTAAAGATGGCTGAATTACCATGCTGGTAAACTTTGTGGAGTTCTTGTTTTTCTTTTAGCAGCTTCTGAATATCATTATAATTTTTGTCAAGCCAATCTTGATATGTATGAGTGTTCTGGTTCTGACCCAGATGAGCAAATGTAGAGCTGTATAGCCAATTTCTGAAAGCTGTCCGCTCTCCTCCTGTTCCACTCTTGCCAACAGTTTGTTGGCTTATCTTTAATTCCAAGTTGGCACCAAAGTGTTCCAACTCAGATGAGTGCTCTAATCCATCGACATTAATTTTTCTGATAAGTCATTTTGCCTTGGGCTTGCCACTTTTGTTGAATGCAAATATTTGGTTTGGAGACAACTCTGTGATCAGAATAGCACTCTCAGTCATATACTACCTTAGTCACTCTCACATCCTCTCTCTCTCTCTTCTCATTACAATCATATAGTCTGTTAAATGATGTTTGATCTGAGGATGCATCCATGAAGTTTTATTGCATTTAGGTAAACGGAAGGCAATGATGTGATGAAAAGGTCTTGTCTTCAAGAGCAAGTGACCACTGCTGTTACTGTTTCCACCTCCATTTTTCCCAAGGACTTCCTGCTGTGTCTAGTACTCTGGGCCTTCTCTAGCATTAAAGTCACTCAGAATTATATGTAACATTATTAAAGTCACCCATAATTATAAGGTGTCCCCTTTTGGCTCATTGGTGATAAATCTCAGGTCTTTATAAAATTTTTCTTTGACCTCATCAGGATTTGTTGTTGGGAGCAACATAATGTCAGTGATGAGATTATTTTTATTTTCACATCACTCCCCTTGACTGTGGCCACTCCAGAAAAAAATGTGGATCCAGTTCCACCTTCAGTAATCTGGCTTCTATTTGCCAGTCTTGTTTGCTGCTCTTTAGATGAAATAGCCATTGAAATTTCTTGCAACAAGAAGCTGTTCATGTTTCAGGTCCACTGGATTTTATGTTGTCTATAAATGTGTTCATGTTCCATGTACTGAGGTGGAGTGGAATTATTTTTGTACAAATTTTTGTGCATTGTGTGTGTGTGTGTGTGTGTGTGTGTGTGTGTGTCCACTACAATGTAGGATCCTTCCCAGACACAATAATCAGACCAGGGTTTGGCAAGGAGACATTTTAGGGTGCCTTTTCTAGCTTCTTCCTCATGCTTGGTGATGAGCATTTCTTACCTAGGGGCTGCCAAATTTCGATGCTGCTTTCAGTGAGAAGATCCTATGGCTTGGGCTGCCCATGAGCAGAGCTGCGATTACAGCTCCCAGTGTATCCACTTTTGCTGCTTCATCTCTTTTCTGTTGCTGTAGGACTTTAAGATAGGTAAATGGTAACATAATGTGGATGATGACTTTTTATTCAAGCAAAAATGGGATTTAAGTAAGATAGAGCTGCAAAAAGGTATTCTCACTCTCTCTGCCCGGGATCACAGTTCCCTGGCAGGTCAGAGACAATATGGCAGATGATGGCTCAAAATGAAGTCCATGACATTGACCTCTCTGATAGTTAATCAGGCTTTATGTGGTCCTGCTTCAGCTGCCTTCATGGTCCCTGGAACAAGTTATTCTCATCTGCCCCTTGTACCAGGGGAAGGGTTCATTGACAAGCGGGGGTTGATACCCCCTTAGCTCATCCCCTTGGTTACCCTCCACCTACTTCAGTCCACCTGCTAAATAGTGTACCAGGGCATGACCACTGTGCAAGTTACAACCTTTTTGAGACACAGGTGAAAGTTAGATGGATCAAGTGGACAACAAATGTGGAAAGCAGCCATGAAAAGGGTTCAGCAGCCCTCATACCAGAGGTGGTGGTCTTCCCTGAACATACTTTACATACCAGTAGGTAGATAGATAGATGGATGGCTGGATGGATAGATAGATAGATAGATAGATAGATAGATAGATAGATAGATAGATAGACAGACAGATAGACAGACAGACAGACAGACAGACAGACAGATAGATAGATAGATAGATATATGGATGGATGGATGAATAGATGGATAGATGGATAGATAGACAGACAGACAGATAGATAGATAAACAGACAGACAGACAGACAGACAGATAGATAGACAGACAGACAGACAGACAGACAGACAGATAGATAGATAGATATATAGATAGATAGATAGATAGATAGATAGATGGATGTTTGAATAAGTGGATGAATGGATAGATAGATAGACCGACAGAAAGACAGACAGACAGACATATAGATAGATGGATGAATAGATGGATGGATGGATGGATGAGTGGATAAATGGATGGATAGACACACAGACAGACAGACAGACAGATAGATAGATAGATAGATAGATAGATAGATAGATAGATAGATAAAGACAGAAAAACAGACAGATAATTTGGCCCCCATATCATAATAATTTTCCCTTAGGGAAAAGGCTTATTTGATTTTGTCTTCATATTGTCAGTGCCTAATACAAAGTCTGACATATAATAGGTGCTTAATAAATGATTAATGGATAGAATTGAAGCAAGAAAATTAAAATAAAATAGTAACTCATATCCAGCTATAATAACACATAAAGCACAACATAAAAATACCCTGATCTTGAATTTAGATATCTTTTAGATCAGAAATATCAAGTTATCTCAATTCATTGCCAGACTTTTTCATTATTCTTCCCAAGAGAAATTCCAACCTGCTAAATGATTTACCTGGTTTGGAGTTGAGGCTCACTTCTAAAATATCTTTGGACAGCATCCTAATGGCGTTGTATTTTTCCACTTGTCATTCACAGGCTGTACCTACTATATAGCCTACCTTTTAACTGTTACTTACATTTGTAGTCTATCCAGGGACTTGAATACAGTTGATATGATTTCTCTCAACCTTTTCACTCAAGTAATGTTATCATCTTGAGATGCTAATGTTCTGTTTTAGGTAGGCCTTAGTCGAGTCTCTGTGACAATTCCATTTGGCTTATAGTAAATATTTAGATAGATCTTTTGTTTAGAGTTTTTTTTTTTTAAGATCTCTAGCCTTGCAAGTTAATAAACTGTCACAGCAAATACAGCCTCACAAGGTGGATTTTAAATCCCCATTGCTTTTACTTCATTTATTTTTCATTTCTGATTTTACACTGTACACTAAATAGGGCTTTTTTTCCTGCTCTCCAACACCTGTGTTAACATTCAATCACATTTACTCTTGCCACAATTTCAACTCATCACCTTCTTCCCCATTCACCAATACTGTTTAAATCTTTAAGTGATTCTTTTCATTTTCAAACTTATAGGGTTTGGTTCTCCCTAGAATTATGTAACTTCCCAAGGGGGAAAAAACAACTTAGGGGGCATGAAAAATGGAAAGGTTAACTCTTAACTACATTAATATGTAGTCATCATTAATAGACTGGTATAGTAAATACATCTGAAAGATTTTCTTTACTTTCTACAATTTACAAAGTATGCAGATATGCAATGTAGTGTCCACAGGAGGGTAATTCAAATGAAGATCCTTAAGTTCATGCCTTATAAAGATCAGTTAAAGAAAATGGTGGTGTTTTATTCAAATTAAATGAAGTAGGATGAGAGATAGTGGAGATGGCTTCATTTATTGAAAAGCTTCAAGTTTAAGGTAAGTTAGAATTTGTTTTGATCCCAAATAGAAAAAATGGATTGAAAACACAGTGGGAACACATTTTTGAGTGTCAGAATCCACAAAAGTGGATCAGAACCATTTTCCAGGTGCACACAACTTTGCAGGTAACCAAGAAGGGTCCATTGCACTGGGGTGGAAGTCTAGCACAGTCGTGCCCAGTGCTGGTGCAGCTCTGGCCCTAGCAAGCTAGGGACAGGTCTTAGAGCCTCTGAATCAGGGGGAGCCATTTCCAGAGCTCCCAGATCACCGACCTGGAAGACAGCTTGGGAGGTGAGGGTGAGGATGAGAGGGCCTTGGGAAGTCAGCAGACCAGGGACCTGGGAACCCCTGAAGTAGCTGGTGAAGAAGAGGGAGGAGGCAGCAGCATCTGCTCCTGGAGGTCTCAGGCCACCAGCAGAAGGAGGAAAAGACTCTAGTCCACTAGAATTTATGGCCACAGTAGAACAATTTCAGGGCAGAACAAAATGCTCATAGTAACTCAGATATACTACTTCTTATATCATAACACTTCGAAAGAATTGAAAAATTACAGGTAGATAGAAGAATTTCTGAAAATAGCTGCCCAGCACCCCTTAGGCTTGAGACATTTACACCTTCTACCTTGGAAGCAGAGCCAGACTTATATTTATTTGTAGTTTGTTTGTTTTCATTTTCCCAATTAAAAGAATCTTAAAAGAGAGAAGAAAAAAGGGGAAAGGAAATGAGAGCTCTGGAAAAGGAAACACAGAAATTGTCTGAAGAAAATGACTCTTTTAAAATAGTTTTGGAGAAATGAAAAAAAATTCCTTGAAGAATAGAATTTCTGAAATGGAAAAAAAATCCAATGAATAAATCATCTCATTTAAAAGTTCAATTGGGCAAATGCAAAAAGAGATAAAAAACTAACTAAAGAAAATAATTCATTAAACATTTGACTTGAACAAATGGAAGCAAATGACTCAATGAAACATCAATAATCAGTTAAACTAAGCTAAAAAAATGAAGAAAATCTAAAATATCTCACTGGAAATATAAGTGACCTGGAAAATAGATGCAGGCGAGACAATCTAAGAATTATCGGAAATATCTGAAAATCATGAAGACCCTCAACAACATCTTTTAAGAAATTATCAAGAAAAATTGTCCTGATATTTTAGAACTAGTGGGTAAAATAACTATTGAAAGAATCCATCAATCACCTCCTGAAAGAGATTCCAAATGAAAACTCCAAGGAATATTGTAGTTAATTTCCAGAATTATCAGATCAAAGACAAAATATTCAAGCAGCCAAAAAGAAACAATTCAAATATTGAGGATCCACAATCAGAATTACCCAGGACCTAGCAGCTTCCACCTCAAAGGATTGAAGAGCCTGAAATATAATATTCTGGAGGGCAAATAAACTTCGGCTGTAGTCAAAATTCAACTGTTTAGCAAAACTAAGCATTATTTTTCAGGGAAAAAATGGATATTCAATGAAATAAGGGATTTTAATTTATTTTTTTATGAAAAAAACCCAAGAGATTTTACATTTTATACTTCCTCACCCTTTCTTTATTTACTCCATTTGTGACAAAAGAATTTCTTCTAAACAACATATTATAATATTCTGTTTTTTAATCCACTTCTGACATTTGCTTCTGTTATATGAGAGAGTTCATCCCATTTATATTCACAGTTATGATTAACAGCTCTATATTTCCCTCCATTCTATTTTCTCTCCCCAGGATACACTTTTGTTTCCCTCTTTCCTCTCTGTCCTCAGTAGTGTTTTCTTTACCCACCCATCCCCACTACCTTATTTTCTATCATTCCTTTCCCCCCACTTCTCTTACCTTTTTACCCCTAGTGTTTCTGTCCTTCCCTTTATCTAGCCTGTCCTTTATCTTTCCTCTTTCTTGTCCTACTTCTTTACAGGATTAGATAAAATTTCTATACCCAACTGAATGATTAAATTATTCCCTCTTAGAGTCAAAACTGTTGGGATCAAGCTTCAGACAATGTTCCTCCCCCCTCCCTTCTTGCTATTAACCTTCTTTCATTTTATGGGAAAGTTCATCCCATTGCCCTTCAGAGTTATGATTACCAGCTCTGTATTTCCCTCCTTCGCATTTTCTCCCCTGTGTATACTTTTGTTCTCTTTTTCCACCCTGTCCCTCCTTGGTATTACTTTGTTTCTTCCCCCTCCTACAATCTGCCCTCCCTTCCATCAACTCTTTTCTTTTCTCTTACCTTTCCTGGTAATGTTTCTGTGCTCCCTTCTATCCAGCCCCTCCCTTTTCTTTCCCCTTTCTCCTCTTACTTTCTTAATAGGGTACAATTAAATTTCTATACCCAAACAAGTCATTATGTTACTCTCTCTTTGAACCAAAATTGATGATTTACCTTTAGACAATGATCATTCCTCTCTGTTTTTGCCCTCTGTTGTAATAGATTTTTGTCCTTTACATGATGCAGTTTATCCTATTTCACCTTTTATTTTCTCTCCTCCCAGTACAATCTTTTTCCACCCCTTAATGTCTTTTTCTTTGATAGTATCACATCAGAATCCATTCATATCCACATTCTTCAGCTATGTATATGTCCTTTAACTGCCCTCAACAAATGATACCGTTCTCAAAAATTACAGGCGTTATTTTCTCATGTAGGGATGTGAACAGTTTAACCTTTAACCTTTAAATTATGTTTTTTTTTTTTTTTCAGGGCAGTTGGTGGTGCGGTGGATAGAGCACCACCCTTGAATTCAGGAGGACCCGAGTTCAAATCTGGTCTCAGACACTTAACACTTCCTAGCTGTGTGACCCTGGGCAAGTCACTTAACCCAAGCCTCAGGGGGGAAAATGTTTTTTCCTGTTTCTCTTTCTAGCCTTCTCTTGGGTCCTGTGATTGAAAATCAAATTTTCTGCTTAGTTTTATTTTTTTCAATACAAATGATGTAAAGTCCCTTACTTTTTTGAAGATTCATCTCCTCCCCTAAAAGATGACACCCACTTTCACTGGTTAGTTGATTCTAGGTCCTTTCCCTTCTAGAATATGGTATTCTAGGCCCTTCCATCTTTTATTGTAGAAGCTGTCACATCCTGAGTAATCCTCATTCTTATTCCTTGATATTCAAATTTTCCCCCTAACATCTTGTAATATTTTTTTACTTGAGATTAAAGTCCTGTAGATTTGCGACAATGTTCCTTGTATTTTGTTTTGTTTTGTTTTGGAATCTGTTTCCAGAGGTGATTCATGGATTCTTTCAGTGAATATTTTGCCATCTGGTTTTACTATATCAAGACACTTTTCCTTGATAATCTCTTGACAAATGCTACTCAGGCTCTTATTTTGAGTCATGACCTTTAGATGAACTAATAAGCTTTAACTTGTCTTTCCTTAATCTATTTTCCAGGTTGGCTGTTTTTCCAATGAGGTATTTTACATTTTCTCCCATTTTTTCATTCTTTTTAGTTTGTTTGATTGATTCCCAATGTTTCATAAAGTCATTAGCTTCCATTTACCCTGTTCTAGTTTTTAATGTGTGATTTGATTTTTTTTTCAATAAGGTTTTTTATCTCTTACTAAAGGGTAAAAGAATAATGTAAAGAATCCACCAAATGCCTTTTGAAAGAAATCATAAGATGAAAACTTTCAGACAAAATTATAGCAAAATTCTGGAACTCACAAGTCAAGAAGAAAATATTGCAAGCATTCAGACCGATGGATTTATCCTTCAGAGGATAAGGTGCACATTCACCAAAATAAAGGATTTTCAAACATTTATGATGAAAGGACCAGAGCTGAATAAATAATATAGGATTCAAGAGAAGTGTAAAGAGGTAATCAGGAAAGAAAAATTATAAAGATTTAACAAGGTTAATATGTTATCATTCCTACATAGGAGGATGATACTTGTGACTCATAAGAACATTCTTATTATTATGGCAGAATATATATACACAGAAGGCACAAGTGTGATTTGAATATGAAGGGATAATATCTAAAAAACTAAATTAAGAAGTGATAGGAGAATGTGTTGCATGAAAGGGAATAGGAGAGGTATAATGGAATAAGTTATCTGGCATAAAAAAAGGAAAGAAAATGATTTTACAAGGGAGGCGAATAGAGAGTAGGAAAGTGAGTGAAGCTTACTCTCATTATAATTGGCTCAAAGAGGAAATAATATACACACAATATGAGTATAGAAATCTATTTTATTCTGCAGGAAAGTAGGAGTGGAAGGGGATACAGAAATGAGGAAGGTAATAGAAAAGGTGTTGTGGGAGGGTCAGTGGCAAAACAGTTTTGAGGAGGGACAGGGTGAAAGGAAAGAGAGAATTAAACAAAAGAGAAACATACTTAACAAAAGTAATCATGAAAATGATTTTGAAGCAAGTTTTTTGATGAAGATGCCATTTTTCAAATATATGATTAAAATTAATAAAACTAAGAGCCATTCTCCAAATGATCAAAATATATGATCAAAAATATGAACTATGCCCAAAGGGTTGCAAGATCATGCCATTTCCTATGACCTAACAATATTACTACAAGCTTTGAATTCCAAAAGATATTTTTTTTAAAAAGTAAAACAACATATATGTACAAAAATATTTTTAGGAGCTCTGTTCTCAGGGCAAAGAATTGGAAATTGAGACTATGCCCATCAATTGGGGAATGACTGGATAAATTAAGATACGCAATTATAGAATATATTATTTTGTTGGAAATGATGAGTAGGTTGTTTTCAGAGAAAAATCTAGTAAGTTCTATGTGAGCTCAAGCAAAATATACACAGTACAAAGTGTACAAAGTAATAGCAATGTTGTGGAATGAGCAGCAATGAATGACTGCTATTCACAGAAATATAATGACCTAAGATTACTCTGAAGGGCTTATCATGAAAGATACTATCAATATTCAGAGAAAAAAAAAACTGATTGTGTCTGAATACAGATTGAAGCATACTTTTTTTAAACTTTATTTTTCTTGAGGGTTTTTGAGGGGGTAGATTTATGTTTTCTTCTGCAACATGACTTTTATGAAAATGTTTTACATAATTTCACATGTGGCTTCTCAGTAGGTGGGGTGGAAAAGAAGGAAGAGAATATGGAATTTAAAACCACAAATACAAATGTAAAAAATTGTTTTTCATGTAACTAGGGAAACTAAAAATATTAAAACATAAAAAAAGAACTGGAATAAAAGGAAATTATGGGGGGTCAATTTCTGTTCAAAGAAAACAGGGAACATTTTCTAACAATGAAAGAATAGAAAAAAAATGGAATAGTATTCCATAGGTGGTAGAGTATTTCCCCTCACTAGACTGAGGGTATAATATTCAAGCAAAAGGCAGATGTTAAAATGTCTTATAGAGAGAATTCTTTTTAGAATATTATTTTTTTTTTCATTAGTGATCTTATGGAGTATACACACAGTTCTCTGGGCAATTTTAAGCGATATGTATGCCTTCACAGTCAAGAAACTAGTGTTTTAAAATAGCAAAACAATTTCTTTATTGATTACTGTGTAAGAAGAGTCAGTGATTCAAGATGTCTTAAATAAGTGAAGCTGATTCATACCTGCTTATTACGTCAGGACTATTTCAATTTCTTTCTGGAGAGAAAAGAAAACAGGTGGGCAACCTTCTCTCACCATGCTCACAGGTAAATTACAAGATCTCTCTTGCAAACCCCAAAGCCCTATTTATCGCTCCTTTTTTTTTGGTTTAAAATATTCTTTCTTTTTCTGAATATAAAGTTGACTGAAACTGAATAGTGGTCCCAGGATGGATGTGGCTAGTCTTGTGGACCACTTTGTTGGTTCATGATATCTCGAACTCTCAATGTTCTTAAGCTATACAGGAAATTTTCTTTACATCTCCAAAAGATCATCTTGGTACAAAGGGAGGGTAATGATCCCAACCTTTTTACTGGTTTGATAAGAGATCAAGTAGAATGTCTTTTCAGCACTACCAAAAATTGTTTCTCAAATTATTGGCAGAATATAATAGCAGTTTTAAAATCATTAATAAGGCTGCTTAAAGGATTGTCTTTTGATGCATGATTGCCAGCCTTTTGCATTAAGAATATATTATGTCTATGGGAACTAACTAAATAATAATGTATTGTTATTAATTTTTATTTATATAAAAAAACCTCTTATACGTGATCTATTTTATATCCTTGATTCTTTCTCCCCACCAACATCCTTGTTTACAGAGTTATTATATATGAACAAAACCCAAATTTAAAGTAAATACACCCCAGTTCTCTGGTATCAAGCTGAAAAGAAAGAAAGCATTCTTGGGGCATAGTAAGCATTTAATAAATGCTTTTGGATTATTTGATTGACTGTGGTCTTTTTTGATTATTTAAGTTTCTTCTGTATTTTACTTTATCAATAACTTTCAAAATTTGGCAACCATAATAAAAAGAAAGATATTATATTTATAATCTCACCAAAGCAGAATAGTCACTGTACTTTCTGAATTCCCTGCCTCTTTGCCAAAGTTTATGGTCAGATTAATTTATTTACCTGCCACATAAAATAATGACTTTTTTTGACTTTACAATCCACTAAAGCCTCTTTTTATTTTTCTTTTGTTTTCCTGTACCCTTATTTCTCCTCTTTTTTTCCCTTCTCTCTCTTTTTTTTTTTATGTTGTCCAGGTTGGAAGTACATGTGCCACTCACAGATCTGTACTTGGCAAGAAAATTTGACCTGTTTCACTCCTAACCTGAGCCAGTTTCCTCATTCTTAAGCATCTTGGTTGGTCTTCATCCACTGTGGCTCACCAGGATAATAATGAATTTAGTGAGGATCTGTTGTCCACTTAGCCAACTGTGGACCAGATTTCATACCTCAAGATATTCATATGACTCAAACTCTAGTAGGAATTATAGAAGCATTTTAATGTGCCTAGCTCTTTCTATCTTTGTCCCTATCTCTGTCTCTGTATGTCTATAGATATTTTACATATAGATATCTATATGTCTATATATATTATATGTCTATATAAGGATAATTGATACTTATTTTAATTATGTGCATAATATTGCATTTATCTTCATTAAAATTTGCCCTAAAAGCATAGCACATCTGACATTTGAGTAGAACAAGACTAAAGGTAGGGAGATAAAAAACTTTGTAATAATGCAGATAAAATATAATAAAATCTGAATTAGCATGATGGAAATGAGGCATGCTTATGAGATATGAAGGTATGAGTAATTTAAGTCATATTTTAGTACACTAGAAGTACTTATTTAAAGAAAAACAAATGATTTAAATTCGATAAATAATGAGACAAAACTGTTTAATAAAATCCATCCTCTTTTACTTATTTGTTGCGGGACACTAGATAATTGATTTAATAATCATTAAAAGCATTATTTGGTAATACTTTTTAAAAAATAAAGTAAAATGAAGAATGATAGATAGTACGGCATTGTATATAGAAATTGCAATAAGCTTAAGCCCTGATTGACATGTAATAATTATTTGCCTCTGAATATATTATTTAGGTACTTGACCTTTCATTGTCCTGCTTCACTCTTTATGTTTATAAATTATGTGAATTATCAGTTTGCATGAAAGAAGTTTCCTTATGGGATTTATACTATATTGATGTAATAACAAGTGTCAAAACAAGCTTCCATCTCCTTCTCCCTTTAATTAAAAATTATAAGCCTCTAATTTACTATTTTGTAAATGATTCATACCATGTTAAAGTACTTCTTAAATCAAAGAAAGTGGGCTTGTTATTTTATGCATATGTTAAAAAGATGAACTTTTAAAAGAGAACTATTTAAAATTTTTCTCCCATTGAATCTTATGCCTCGAATATTAAGCATTTGTTCAAAAATGATGATGACCCATCATCATCACCCCTATAATAGGCCAGTTGTATCTAATTAGACATATTAGGGCCTGATGGCTTGTTTGCTGGTCTTGGCCACTATCAAGCTTAGATGGCACAGGATGAGACATGGGACAGAGCCAAGCCCTTTTAGTGCTCATTAGTGGTGCCAGCATCCAGGATCTCTACACCGTCTGTCAGATATTACTGTGGTGAAAAAATTAGCAAGGTTAAATGTTTTCTTTCTTCCCTGAAATTAAAACATCATTAAGCCAAACAAAAGGTTTAATTTTCCATTAAAACAATGTCATTAGAACAATTCAGGGGGAAAAAAAGAAATATATTTATTTAATTATGATTTAAGAATTGAACATATGTGTTTCAATGAAAGCTTAATAATGCCGTTTGTTCCATACACCTGTGATTTGTGCAGGCTCAGCCAATTCCCTAAACATTGTCAGAATTGTCCTCATGAGACCTGGCAGAGACCTGGTGCTATCAAGATGCAGATGATCCTCATCCTTCTGAATATAGGCAAGGCTCTCCATCAAGTCAAAATCTCATGATTTCCTGGTCCTTGAGCTTGATTTTGAGTTTCACATTCTTGGAGGTAGGGAAAAGAAACCTAAATATATAGGGTCAAACTCCAAATTTTTTAGATTATTCATCAGTTTTTCTATTATTTTATGAAACTCACATATTCCCTCAAAACCATCAAGATCTGCAATTTTTTTTATTTATTCTTCTCCTGCATTTTTTTTCCATAGAGAGAAAGTGCTATGTACCACATAGGAAATTAGTCAAGAAATTAGAAACCTAAGTTCACAATTCATCTTTGAGCCATATTGGCAATATGATTTAGGTAAAGTTATTTCATCTCTCCATTGCCTTAGACAACTCTTCAAGACAATAAATTATAGAGCAGTTGGGAATTGATATTGATATAGAGTTTCCCAACTTAGAATTTCCTATATTAATTCAAAGATGAATCCCAAAAGAATTTTCAGTCTACTTTGTTTTATTACAATTAGTCTATTTTTCTGTTAATATCCCTCCTGTCTTTTTCTTTTTGTTTCTCTCTTTCACTGTTTCTTTCTGAAGTTTTACAAGTTGTCCATTCAAATTTTGTATTATTTTGTATACAGTAGGGAACTCTGTACTCAGATTTTGAAGATCATGTAGAATCAGATATATCAAGTGATGCAGAGCAAAGTGGCTATTCCACAAATAAACACATTAAACATCTATTGCATGAAGGTATTTCTTCACGATCATTACATTTAATAAACATTTATTAAGCACTTCCTATGTGTCAGTCACCTTGCTAAGTGATGTCTCTGGAGACAGCAACATGAAAAAGCACGAAGCTTTGCATTTTTTGTTTCCACCCCATTCCATCAAGACTGCACAACTTTAAAATAAAGTTCAAAGTTAAACAATAACCTGGAAAATTTTTTTGAAAATTTTTTTTTGAAAAACAAAAAAAAAATAGAAAAAAAAGCCATTATGGGTAGAGGTATTAACTTATAAAATTACATTAAACTGGGAGATGATGGTTTGAAAATGATCAAATTATTAATTAGGCTAGCAGTACCCAAAACAAAAACATGAAATCTATGTTCTTTCAATAATCAACTAACTGGTATCCATATAGTCTTGGGAAGGAAGAGTTCGGTAGGTGAGAAAAAGAGTGAATTTGGTTACAGAATAGATAGTATAATGGGAGTGGATACAACATGATTGACTATTTTAAAGAATGTAGTCTAGAACCCCTATGGGACTGCTATTACTATTCTCTGACAATATGTTAAATGTTTTATAGGACCCATCTGATACATGTTGTATTTTTTTTTTTTTTTGCTAAGGCAATTGGGATTAAGTGACTTGCCCAGGGTCATACAGCTAGGGAATATTAGGTATCTGATGTCAGATTTGAACTCAGGTCCTCCCTACTTCAGGGCTGGTGCTCTATCCACTATACCAACAAGCTGCCCTCATGTTGTAATCTTAACTCAGGAACAATACTCCTAAATTTTCTATATCTTTGAAAGAGGTAAAAATTCTTGAATGACAAAAGAAAAGACAGGGAAATCAAACTTTTTTTTTTTTTTGGGGGGGGGAATGTACTAGGTCAGCTTCAAAGACAGATAAACAAATGTCCTAAAATTTTGCAAAGTTGAAGGTATGAGGGATAACAAAGTTTTTTTTAAATTATAAGACACAGGAAAAGGTAAATTCCTTAAGTCTAATTAAATATATAAGAAGATAACTTTAGGCAGACAACAGACTCATATAAAATCAAAATAGCATGAATTTAGTTACACTGGAGAATAAAGTGCTGCAGAAACTTGGGAAAATATTAATTTTCATCTTTTTACAGGAAATATCAAGATGAAAATTCAGGAGAAGATAGCAGTGTGACAACAACAACAAGGAAAATCTCAAAGAAAAGTGCAAATTGGAGACAAGCTCAATGGGAATTCCCAAAACATTTAAAAATACTTAAGTGGTAGTAGAGAAAAAATGAGAAAGAAGTGAGAGTGATTCAAGAAAAGCTTGATAAATGATGCTCAAAAATACTAAATAAGATAACACCATTAAAAATAGCCAAATTCCTCTCCCAATAGAATTGATCAAATGGCAAAAGAAAACCAAAACATTCAATGAAAAAAATCTTTAAATTTATCAAAATCTAGAAGTATTTCCAACAAAATAAAGGATAAAGAAAAAAAGCCCATCATCACCACTGTAATTTAATATTGAGTTAGAAGTGCCACCTCTATCAATAAAATAAGAAAAATACATTGCAGACTTAAATTTGGCAACAAAATTTACACTTTTTGCAGAATATGTGATCATAAACTTACAAAATTTTAAAAGATCAACTTTAGGAGTTATTTTCTTTTTCTGTTTCACAAATTCTGTTTTTCTGGGACTTGATTTCTTTTTTCCATTTTATCAAATCTATCTTTTAATGAGTTATATGCTTTTTTCCATTTCACTAAGTCTATTTTGTAGTGAATTTTCTTCAGATAGTTCCTGTGTTGCCTTTTCCAAACCCTCTTGCAAATTTTTCATTTCTTTTCCCCATTTTTCTTCTAGCTCTCTTTTAAGATCCTTTTAAATTTCTTCTAGGAGAGCCTTGTGTGATGGGGACCAGGTCATATTGCCTTTTGGAACTTCATTGGGCGACAATCTGCCTTTAGTCTCCTCAGGGTTTGAAAATTGTTCTTCTTTTCACCATCAAAGCAGTCAATCCTCAGAGTCCTCTTTACTTTTTTGCTCATATTTTTAAAGTTAAGGTCTGCTTTTAGGGCAGGGGAGATTTTCCAAGTGGCTGCAGCTAGGCTGGGTCAGTATTGGTGTTGGGTGGACAAGGCCAGATCCAGTGAGATTCTGGTGTTTGTGGGTTTACTATTGAACTTTTGTGTTTGTGTTGGATGTTTTATAACTTCTCTGCTGATCCACTGGCTTGCGTTCAGAGCAGGGTGGCCAACACTGGTGTAGATTCCTGTCGATTCCTCCCTGTAGATTCTCTGCCAGGTGGAGTCTGCACTGCCCACAGTCAGCAACGCCCAGCGACTCTGTGCTGTCTGCACTGATGTTTGTACTCAGCTGTTTGTGTTAGGCTGCCTCCCTCCCATTTCAGATTGAAACAGAAAACAATAACAACAAAATTCATCTTGAAGAAGAATAGGGCAAGAAGAGAAAATCAAATGAAGGTGGCCTAGCTGTCCCAGATCTAAAACTATATTATAAAGCAGTGGTCATCAAAACCACTTGGTACTGACTAAGAAATAGATAATTTGACCAGTGGAACAGGTTACATTCACAAGACAAAATAGCCAATGACTCTAACAATCTAGTATTTGACAAATGTAGAGGGCCAAGTGTACTTGAAACCAGTAATCTTTTTTTTTTTTTTAAACAAAGTCACTTTATTATAAAATTTTTTGATAATATATATGCATGAGTAATTTTTTTTATAACATTATTCCTTGTAATCATTTTTCCAAATTATCCCCTCCCTCCCTCTAGTCCCTTCCCTAGATGACAGGCAATCCCATACATTTTACATGTGTTACAATATAACCTAAATACAATATATGTGTGTACATCCAATTTTCTTGTTGCATGTTAAGAATTGGATTCCGAAGGTATAAGTAACCTGGGTAAAAAGACAGTAGTGCTAATGGTTTACATTCAATTCCCAGTGTTCCTTCTCTGGGTGTAGTTGTTTCTGTCCATCATTGATCAACTGGAAGTGAGTTGGATCTTCTTTATGTTGAAGATATCCACTTCCATCAGAATACATCTTCATACAGCACTGAAGTGTACAGCGATCTTCTGCTTCTATTCATTTCACTCAGCATCAGTTGATGTAAGTCTCTCCAAGCCTCTCTGTATTCCTCCTGTTGGTCATTTCTTACAGAGCAATAATATTCCATAACCTTCATATACCATAATTTACCCAACCATTCTCCAACTGATGGACATCCATTCATCTTCCAATTTCTAGCCACTACGAAAAGAGCTGCCACAAACATTTTGGCACATATAGGTCCTTTTCCCCTCTTTAGTATTTCTTTGGGATATAATCCCAGTAGTAGCGCTGCTGGGTCAAAGGGTATGCACAGTTTGATAATTTTGGGCATAGTTCCAAATTGCTCTCCAGAATAGTTGGATTCTTTCACAGCTCCACCAACAATGTATTAGTGTCCCAGTTTTCCCACATCCCCTCCAACATTCATCATTATTTGTTCCTGTCATCTTAGCCAATCTGACAGGTGTGTAGTGGTATCTCAGAGTTGTCTTAATTTGCATTTCTCTGATCAGTAGTGATTTGGAACACTCTTTCATATGAGTGGATATAATTTCAATTTCATCATCTGAGAACTGTCTGTTCATATCCCTTGACCATTTATCAATTGGAGAATGGTTTGGTTTCCTATAAATCAGGGTCAGTTCTCTATATATTTTGGAAATGACTCCTTTATCAGAACCTTTACCTATCAAAATATTTTCCCAATTTGTTACTTCCCTTCTAATCTTGTTTGCATTAGTATTGTTTATAAAGAAACTTTTTAGTTTGATGTAATCAAAATCTTCTATTTTGTGATCAATAATGATCTCGAGTTCTCGAGTTCTCCTCTGGTCATAAATTCCTTCCTCCTCCACAGGTCTGAGAGGTAGATTATCCTCTGTTCCTCTAATCTATTTATGATCTCATTCTTTATGCCTAAATCATGGACCCATTTTGATCTTATCTTGGTATATGGTGTTAAGTGTGGATCCATATCTAATTTCTGCCATACTAATTTACAGTTTTCCCAACAGTTCTTTTCAAATAATGAATTTTTGTCCCTAATGTTGGTATCTTTGGGTTTGTCAAGAAACCAGTAATCTTACAACAAGGTGTTAACTTAGTGGAATTAAAATAATGATTTTTTTAGGTTACATGTACTTACTACTTAGTATAGTTCTACAAGTTGACACCTATGATGATGTACTTATAATAAAGTATATAAGAGCTAAGAGATATAGGAAGGAGATAGACTTGGAGATAGAGGAGACAGAGCATTGGAGGCTGGAGGCTGGAGAACAGACTCAAAAATAAAGACCCTCCTGATGGTTTTCCTGTTTCCTTCACCATCTGTCTCCTTTGCCTGGGGCCAGGTTAGCTTTTGGGGGGACCTTCAGATGGGCCTTGGTCTTAGTAGAGGAGTGAAAGAGACAGGATAGCCATCACGAGGGTCTTTATCTTCGAGCCTGTCCTCTGACCTCCAGCCTCTAGCCTCCAGCCCTCTGTCTTCTCTAACTCCTAGTCTGTCTCCCTCCCAGATCTCTTAGCTGTTATGTACTCTAAGTATATCATCATAGGTGTCAATCTTGTAGAACTATACTAAGTACATGTAAACTACAGAAACATTATCTTAATTCCACTGAGTTAACACCTTGTTGTAAGATTACTTGTTTCAAGTACACTTGGCCCCCTACAGACAAACCCAAAGACCCCAACTTTTGGGATAAAAATTCACTATTTGACAAAAACTGCTAGGAAAGTTGGAAATAAATATGGCAGAAAATAGGCATAGATCCATATCTAACACTGTATATCAAGATAAGATCAAAATGGGTTCAAGATCTAGACAAAAAAATAATATTATAAATATATTAGAAGAACATAGAATAATTTTCCTCTCAGACCTGTGGAGGAGGAAGGAATTTGTGACCAAAAAAGAACTAGAGATCATTATGGATCATAAAATAGATATTTTTGATTATATTAAGTTAAAAAGTTTTTATACAAACAAAACTAATGCAGACAAGATTAGAAGGGAAGAAATAAACTGGGAAAGCATTTTTACATCCAAAGGATCTGATAAAGGCCTCATTTCTAAAATATATAGATAATTGACTCAAATTTATAATAGTTTAAGTCATTCCCCAATTGATAAATGGCCAAAGGATATGAACAGGCAATTTTCAGATAATAAAATTAAAGCCATCTATAGTCACATGAAAAAATGCCCTAAATCACTATTAATTAGAGAAATGTAGATTAAAACATCTCTGAGGTACCAGCTCACATCTCTCAGATAAGCTAAAAAAGACTGGAAAAATAATGCTAAAAGTTGGAGGGGATATAGAAAAATTAGGACACTCATGCATTGTTGGTGTAGTTGTGAAATGATCCAACCATTCTAGAGAGCAATTTGGAACTATGTCAAATGGTCACTACTGTGTTGGTATCCCAAGGAAATCATAAAAACAGAAAACAACGCACATGTTTGTATAATAGCTGTTTTGTGGAAGCAAAGATTTGGAAAATGAGTAGATGCCCATCAATTGGTAAATGCTTGAGGTATATGAAGATGATATATTATTATTATCCTATAAAAAAAGCTGATTTTAGAAAGGTCTGGAAAAATTTACATGACTGGATGCTGAATGAAACAAGCAGAACCAGGAATCCATTATACACAAAAACAAGAAGAATGTGATGATCAATTATGAAAGGCTTGGTTCTTCTCAGTGGTTCAGTGACCCAAGGAAATTCAAATAAACTTGGGATAGAAAATGCCATCTGCATGCAGAGAGAGAATTGTAGAGATTGAATATAAATTAACATATTCTCTGTTTACTCCTTTTTTTCTATTTTTTCTTTTTCTCTCATAGTCTTTTCACTTTTGTTCTCAATTTTCTCCCAATATGAATCATAAAGAAATGTCTATTTAAAAAGTTAATAATGTCTATTTTAAAAGTCTATTTAAAATGTTTAATTAAAAATAATAACATGTATAACATGAAAAATTAAAACAATTAATTATTTTTAAAAGATCTAGATGATCACATTACTTAAACTAAAAGAAAAATATAAGTAACTTAGGGGAGCAAGGATAATTTTACCTCTCAGGTCTATGGATAAGGGAAGAAACAGTTTGTGACCAATTAAGAGAGAGAGGATCACAGAAAGTATAATGGATAATTTTGATTGCATGGTTAATTTTTTGTTTAACAAACAGCCCTGCAAGTCAAGATTAGGAGGATATCAAAAAACCAGGAAAATTTTTTTTTACAGGGATTTTCTCTTATAAAGGCTTCCCTTTTTAAATATGTAGTGAATTCTATTTAAAAATTGAGCCACTCCTCAACTGATAAATGACAAAGCATATTACTTCACAGTTTTCAGAAGAATAAATTAATGCTAACTATACTCATATAAAATCTTCCAAATCACAATTTACAAAAGAAATGAAAATTAGAAACCCAAACTCTGAGATATTATCTAATATTTATCAGACTGGCTACATAAAATGCTGATAAATGCTGGAGGCTATATGGAAAAGTCAGGCCACTAATACCCCACTGGTGGATTATAAACTGTTCCAATCCTTCTATAAAACAAATCGGAACTATGCCTAAAGAGCTATGAAGCTGTGCATATCATTTGACCCAGAAATAACAAAGAGATCAAAGAAAGAGAAAAAAGGAGCAAAATATATATATATATATATATATAAATATGGAGGCTCTTTTTGTGGTGGCAGAGATTTGGAAATAGAGGGGATCACTATGGACTGGAGAATGGCCAATCTATTATTTGATTGTGATGAGATATTATTTAGCTATAAAAAAAAGGTGAACCAGATGGTTTCAGAATAACCTAAGAAATCTTCTATCACCTGCAAAGGAAAGTGAGCAGAGCAAGGTGAACATTTTGCCCAATAATTTAATGATAATCCACTGTGAAATACTAAGCTTCTCTAATTAATACAATGTCCTAACACAAGTCCAATAGAATTGTGATGAAAGATGCTGTCCACTGCCAGAGAAAGAAAGAACTGAGAAATTCTCAGTGTAAACTGACATATAATTTGCCCACTTTGTTTTTCTTATGGTTTTAAAAAAAATATTGCTCAAATGGAAAAGCCTTTTGCATGATTTGAAATATATAATTAATATCCTATTATTTGACTTCTTACTGAGTGAGGGAGGAGATGTATAGAGGAAGATCTTTAGAACTCAATATTTTAAAAGAATGTTAAAAATAAATTAAAAATGGTTAAAAACACCTAGTGACTTAAAAGGTATTTGCATTCAGTTTGCATGAACCATCTGTCCAAAAAATATAGTGGAAACTTAAACTATGCCATGCATATACACACACACTTCTATGTATATGTATATGTATATAAATATGGGGGTACATATACACACATATATGTATGTGTATATGTATGGTTCTTTAATGGTGAGACCATAACTGGAGGATAATTTTTAGTTCTGCTTGCTACATTCTTAGAAGGTCATTGATGAACTATAACACATCCAGGAGTGAGAAACTAGAATATTAATTAAACTGTTATATGGTAAATGATTAAGAGAACTTGGATGTCTATTATGGATGTAGGCAGCTTGCCATCATTCAAATTTCTTATACAGAAAGCAAAATGGCTATCTTATTGAATTAGATAAAAACATTGAATTGTAAGCCCTTTCCACTTACAAAACTATCTTTCTAAGCAACAAATCAGATAACATACATTATACTTGAATATGACAAGTGATTTTTCCACAGTAAAAATATATATTATTTATATTGTCCAATTATAAAATTTGCAATTTATGATTTTCCTCTCTTGATTGTGTGTATGTATATGTGTATGTGTGTGAGTATGAAGGCTATTTAATTACCCGTGAGAACATTGAAGACTTCAATTCTGTACAACTCTGACCTCAGTAAAGAATCAATGATGCAATATATGTACAAAAGAGCTCTTTTATGGCATTATCATATATGAATCAATATCCTGTTGTAAGAATGGTATTCTGCTGTATGAAATTATAGAAGGGGCATGTGGGAAGGCATATACATCGATACATAGTTAAATAAGGAGATTCAGAAATAAAATTATACTATAACAACCTTGTTAAAATAAACACTGAAATATTTGAGAATTCTGATCAATGTAATGACCAAGCACCATTTCAGAGAACCAGTGATGAAGAATATTACCCACACCCTGAAAGGGAGGTGATAAACTCAAGATGTAGACGGAAGCACACATTTTTGAATATGATCAATGTGAGAATTTGTTTTACTTGATCTGATGTATAATAAAGGTTTTCCTCGATCCTAATAATTTTAGGAAGTAGAAGGAAGTGAAATTATATTTTGTTCACTGAAAATATGTATACAATTTCAAAAAATAAAAACCATCCTATAAATAAAATAGTGATATCTTTTTTTTCTATATATGAATGGATTAGAAAAGTGGTCTTCAGTTTTTTAATTACATGAGCCGAGTATATATTTGAGAACTTACCCTTATCATACAATACACATGCCTATCCTCCTACACCCACACACCCAATCAAAAACATATACACTTATTATGTACACTGATGTGTATATTCTATGTATTCAAAAAAAGAAATGTCAAAGGATGTGATATAACTGAAACAAACAATATTTTAGAATCATGTTATTTATAAAATGTGCAAAAAACATTTTGTTCTGTCAATATGATTTTAGTATTTATATTATTATCAGTATTTAACTAATTGATGTGATTTAATATTGTTAAATATTTAACAAAAATCTCTATTTATATTCTATAGAAGAGTGTGTACTTGAAAATAGTAATTGCTGGATATTAATTCATTATTCTGTTAATGTGATCAATTGAATTTCTTTAACAGTACACATTTTTATCAAAAAAACACACAAGAACTTAATCAAATAGCAGTTAGCAAAATAAATAATAGTTTTTCAACATGATTCTCTCTACAATGCAAAAATGTCAAGCAAAATGAATTGTCTTTACCTTCAAGTCAGAGGAAAATATTCACTATGAACTAATTCTTTATATAGTTCTGCTTAATCTTATCATACTTTAATTTCCTATTCACATTTGATAATTTTATTTTTATTTTTATTTGAGTTTGAGGAATAACAAGAAGCTTAGTTTTTCTGGATAATAGTGCAGAGATGCAAAAATAATGTATAAAAACTGGAAATATAAATTGGATCCAAGATGTTATTGCTTTTAAAAACTCAAAAAGAGTTTATATTTTGGCTTCATGGTAATAGAGAAACAGAAATTTCAAAGTTAAAAGTTGGTCATGCTGGGGTGGGTGAGAGGATTTATCCCATTCAACATTTACAACTTGAACTTTGGAGTTTTTGAGTTGGGGTTAGGTTATAATTGCCTTGAGAAAGTATCAGGGGTAGGGGCATTTGCAAAATTATATGTTAATGGGAGCAAGAATAGTAGAAAAGATTGAAACAATGATTTCTGAAGGGGAGTGACTGTTGGAGACAAGACCTACCATTTTCTCTCAGGGAGAGCCTGAGATGGTGTGTATCTGCATTTTCCAAGGGATTAATCATTTATACTACTTGTAGAAGTAAGATAGCCTTTAAGAGGCTAGCAATTCCCCTTCACTCATCGACTTGCACCTCCACACATTTTTGAGACCAGTGGTCTAAAGAAATGATTTGTTTTCCATTATGAAGTCAGAGATTTATTCTGCACTCCTGAGATTATGATGGTGGGTCATAAGTCATTTCATTTAAATGAAATTGACTTTGTGACCTTTTTTTTTTTTTTTTTTTTGTGATTTTGGTAACATAACTATCAGCAAGTATGAAACCATATAGGAATTATTTTCAGTATTAGTTATAGCAAATTTTGTATATATATATATATATATGCATATATGTAAATAATCCATTAGTAATTCTTTAATATCTCAAGGAAACATGGAGACAACTCTATTAAAGATAATATTAGAAAAAAACTCTAATTGTTCCTGCCAAATTAAAAATATTTTGAGATGGAATTCAGTAAGAGAGTTTATTTCATCAAAGGATCAATATTAAGTTTACAGAGGATCATTATCAAAAGTTTGGTTAAAATATGATTCATTTTTTTTGGCTTAAAGCAACTTATAAAAACAAGCTCTCTTGTTGTAAAGGAATGATTGTTTTTATAGGGGTTATAAACTACCCACTCCAATGAAATTATAGAAATTAAGTACAAGGAGTCTCCAATAATACTATTATAGCATTAACCCTCAGAAATTCCTAAAACATGCAACATTTAAAAAAAAATACCTAAATGCTCAGTAGTGATAAAATTTAAAACAAAACAAAACAAAACATAACAGCATATTTTTGTTCTCAATTTTAGTACAGAGTTTCCTCTGAGGTTACCCTTTGTCTGGCTTTTTTTTCTCATTGTATTCCTGGTAGTATGGGAACATAGATTTAAAACTCAAAGAAATACTGGATATCATCTAGTACAATACCCTAATTTATTTTACAAATGAGGTAACTGAAGCCAAAAAGTTAGTGAAATATCCAAGATCACATGGGTAATAAAGGAACAAAATGGGGATTTGAATCCAGATCCTCTAGTTCCACATCCCACATTCTTTCCAAAATACGCCCTTCCATCGTGAAACAAGTTCTATATTACAGGTTTACATTAGCCAGGACCAGGAATTCAAGGAAAAGAACTTAGGTTTCATACTCACTTAATCTCACTATAAAATATTTAATACAGAACCAAGCATTGTAGTGATATTCTCACGCATGTAAAAAAGAAAACAACTCCATATATATTTTATTTTATGGATGCCTTAGACCTTTGCTCTGCTCTATGATGGGCAAATGAAGCCACAAGCAAGTAACAAATCACCAATTAACATTTATTAAACAGTATCAATGAGCCAGGCATTATATTTGGTACTAAAGATACAAAGGCAAGAAAAATATAGTCATACTCTCAAAAAACTTATAGCCTATTAGGAGATAAAGCACATAGACATATCAGTAAATTAGTTTACTAATTATTAAACTAGTAAAATTAGTAAATAAAGTAATTAGTAAAGTGATTTCAGGAAGGAATTTGGGAATGGGAGTTTATATTAATATATTTACATTTATATACTGGACTTATCCTAACTTGTACCAGTCTAGTGATTCAGGATAAGAAGTAGAATACATTGTTTCTCTCTTGAACCATAATACACTCAAAATTATTAATAGCAATACATTAATTTTTTTTTAATTCCTGAGGTTTTAAAGAGGTACTTATTTAGTTATCCCCTTTATGCAACAACCAATATCATTGGGTCAGGAAGGTGTTCCTACTAGATTTATCAAATATTATTGACACAGTTACCTTTAGAATTTTTTAAATGAATAATCAGTAAGGAAAATAAGATTCTGAGAATGACTTTCCAGTTCATTTAAGGGAAACCAGTCTGGCTATATAAAATTCTTTTCACTCCTGCAATAAATAGGGACTCAAGAAATACATCATGCAAGAAGTTTCACTTTAGCTCATCTTTAAAGTAAGCTTAAAATTCTAAGAAGATTGAAGAAATGAATTCATTGTAAACACATGAGACAAATTGTACAAAAGTACAGAGGTAGAAGGTGGAATTTGGACCCAAGCTTTTGCTTTAGCCAATTAATAGAGCAGTTCTGGATAACCTGAAGTCACCTGAAGTGTGTGTTGAACACTGAAGTATGTGATGGGTTTTTAGGCCCCTGAAATACTCCTTCAGACAGTAAGAAGACCTTAGGTAAAATGAATAATCAATCAGGTTACTTAGATAAGAATAAACACAGGGGTTTGTTGGGATTCCTTTAAAGTCAAGTGCAGGACTCACAGATATAGTTGATTCTATTAAAATTTCTCCCTTCTCCATTAAATGAAAGAATCTAGGATACCAAGCTGTATTACAGTTCCTGGAAACTAGTGGTCAATTAGTATAATGATATATATTTTTTAATTTAGAAAATTAATTTTTTAAAAACTCTGAAATTCCTGTACTATAGAGATTATGATAGACATTGTGGCATATTGTTACTGTAGGATAGTGTCACAAGAAGGCACCATGAAATTTTAAAGTAAATTAACAGGCATTCTTATCATACAAAAAATCAATAACAGCATTCTTGATCAGTAGATCAGAGTTGATGAGATTCTTTTGGTTTGTTTGTCTGAGTCTTTTTTTTTTTTTTTAAAGCATAATCATAGGAAGTTCCAAAATATCCAAAAGTTTTTCATGAGAATATACAACTACAAACCCGGAATGGCATTAAAACTGCTCGACAGATGCCACTATTTGTTTTTAGAGAGGATCTGGCAACATTATATTTGATGAATATAACAAACATCAAAGTGTGCCTTTTGAAAGGAACTTTGAAAGTCTGGCTCTTGTTTCATACACTGCTCTGACTAGAATTGTGTACAATTTATCTTTCTCCTTTTTCCTTTTTTTTAAAGAAAAGTTTTATGAGTAGCAGCTTTAACATTATTTTTCTTCCAAACTCTCTCTTCAACCTATTTTTTTTTTCTTCTCAAAATGCAAAGAAATAAAGAAATGAAAACAATACACAGAGGTTGCCTCCTACAAAAGGTCCCAGATTGTTAGCAGTCTAGCCCCTCTGAAATGACTTTGGATTACTCTACATATACTTTTTATTTCTTCATTTATCACAATGACCAACTGGTCACTGTTTTCAACTGAGAGCAAAGGTTGATCTACAACAATCCAATTTGTTTATTGCTGTTATTGTTTTACCATGGCTCTGGATTTCCTGACTAAGGAGAAGGAGGCTCTGCATTTCTCACATTCATGCTCAATCTGAATATTACGAGCAAGTGATATAATAAAATAAAACTTGAAAACTTCCGGAGTGCAGCCAAGAGGGCAGAAATAAGCCAGGATACTGCTCGAGCTCTCCCACTTCCCCTCTATTAATTAAACTGTTCTATTAATTGGCTAAAGTAAGAACTTGTGTCCTCAGAGGAGGATGAAATCTCAAAGAGTGAGATAAATAGTTCTGAAGCCCAAAGAAGCTTCTTGGAAATGCTCATAAAAAAACTTTAAAAGGCAAATGAGAGTGGTAGAAAAAAATGAGAAAGGAAAGAAGGATGCATGAGAGAGTCAACAGTTTGGAAAAGGAAAGAAAAAAATGAATGGAGAAAACAACTACTCAAAAAATACAATTGGTCAAATGCAAAAAAAAACAACAACAAATCAAAACAAAACAAAAAATCCCCTGAAGAAAACAAGACCTTCAAAAGTAGAATTAGCCAAATGGAAAAAGAGATACAAAAGCTGACTAAAGAAAGTCATCTGTTAAAAACTAGAATGAGGAAAATGGAAGTTAATGATTCTATAAGAAAGTAAAAATTCTATAAGAAAGTAAAAAAAGCAAACTAGAAAGAATAAAAAAAAATTGAAGAAAATGTGAAATATGTCAGTGGAAAAAGTCAACCTGGAAAATAGATCCAGAAGAGACAAAGTGCAAATTATTTGTGTATCTGAAGGGCATATTCCAAAAAAAGAGCCTGGGTAGCATTTTTCAAAAGGTTGTTAAGGAAAACTGCATGATATTTTAGAAACAAAGGAGGAAATACAATGAAAGAATCCAACAACCAGTTTTGAAAAGAGATCCCACAAGGAAAACCTTGAGGGACATTGTTATGAGACTCCAAAACTATAATGTCAGAGGAAAACTACAAGCTGCCAGGCAAAAACAATTCAGATATCAAGGAGCAACAGTCAGAATTACCCAGGATCTGTTAACATCTACACTAAAGGATTGGAGATTCTGGAACAACATATTCTGGAAGGCAAAACAAAACAAAACAAAACAAAACAAAACAAAAAAAAAACAGGGATTACAATAAGAAATTAAGTACCCAGAAAGATTCAGCATCATATTTCAGGGGAGTAGATGGAGCTTCACTAAAGTAAGAGATTTTCAATCATTTCTATTGAAAAAAAAACAGAACCAAACAGAAAATTTAATCTACAAACACAGTACTCAAGAGAATAGAAAGGTAAACTGGGGAAATATATACTATTTAAAAGTTAAACTCTTTATGTCCCTAGATGGGAAAATAATGTCTGCAGTTCTTGAGAACTGTATCTGTCACTAGGGCAGAGGGGGGAATCACATGAACTGAGATTTTGTTATGAATGCTCTCTGATGTGATGATATCAAAGAAAAAGACATTAAGGTGTGGGGAAATGTCTATATTGCAAAAAAGAGGAAAATTTTATTACAATTGAGGGAAAGATATGAGGGGGGGATGAGCATTGTCTGAAGCTTGATCTCATCACTTTTAGCTTTAAGAGAGAATTTCATTCAAAGGTGTAAAAATCATCTAACATATAAAAAAGAAGAGGGAGAAAGAGGAAAGAAAAATCAGAGTCAGGATAGAAGGGAGAGCAGAAACACTGGGAAAAAAGGAAAGAGAAGGGGAGAAGGGATGAGAGAAGATAAGGTAGTAGCTTGAGCAAGTAAAAAAAACACAACTAAGCCTAAAGGGAAGAGAGAACAAAAGTATAACATAGGAGAAAATAGGATGGAGGGAAATACAAAGCTGGTAATCATAAATGTGAGTGTGAATGGGATCAACTCTCCCATAAAATGGAAATGAATAGCAGAGTGGATTTAAAAAACAACAGAATTCTACAATATGTTGTTTACAAGAATTACATTTCACACAGAAAAAAACAGAGTAAAGGTAGAAGTCTGGAACAGAGTTTATTATGTTTCAGCTGAAGTAAAAAAAAAAAAAAAAAGCAAGGGTACCAATTCTGATCTGAGATAAAGCAAAAGTAAAAATAGATTATAATAAGAGAGATAAGGAGGGAAAGCATATCTTGATAAAGGAAACAATAAATAACAAAGTAGTAAGGATACCAAATGAGTATGCACCGAGTAAACATCCAAACTCTTACAGAGGATTTTAAGACAGTTACAGGAAGAAATAAACAGCAAAACGATTTTAGTGGAGGACCTCAATCTTCCCTCTTAGAATCATACAAATTTAACCATAAAATAACAAGAAATAAATTAGGAAGTTAATATGATCCTAAAAAATCTAGATATGATAGAGCTCTGGAGAAAATAGAATAGAGATAGTTTATGACACCTATCTTGACAGTTTATGGCACACAAAAACTGAGCATGTATATGGATATAAAATCCTTACAATCAACTGCAGAAAGCCAGATATAGTAAATGCTTCTATTTTTAGACCATTATGCAATAAAATTATATTTAATAATGGATCAGGGAAAATAGAATAAATATTGGGAATTAAATAATGTAATTTTTTTTTTAAGTTGAGGTTAAGTGACTTACCCAGGGTCACATAGCTAGGAAATGTTAAGTGTCTGAGAGCACATTTGAACTCGGATCCTCCTGAATTCAGGGCTGGTGCTCTATCCACTGTGCCACCTAGCTGCCCCCAAATAATGTAATTCTAAAAAAAAAAAAAAAAAAAAAAAAAGGATCAAAAAACGAATCACAGAAAAAATACATAATATCATTGAAGAGAATGAAAGTAATGAGACAATATACCAAAACCAAAGCAGTTCTTAGGGGAAATTGTGTATCTATAATTAGCTACATGAATAAAATAAAGAAAAAGGAGATCAATGAATTAGGCATGCAACTAAAAACGCTAGAAAAAGAACAAATAAAAAATCCCCAATTAAGTAAAATATAAAAAAAAATTCCAAAACTTAAAGGAGAGATTAATAAAAGTAAAACTAAGAAAACTTTTGAATTAATAAGTAAAACTAAAAGTAGCTTTATGAAAACAACAACAACAACAACAACAACAAAATAGATAAACTTGTGGCTAATTTGATTAGAAAAAGGAAAAAAAAAAGCAAATCACCATTATCAAAAATGTAATGGGTAAACTTACCACCAATGAAAAAGAAATTAAAGCCATAATTAGCTATTTTGCCTAATTGTATGGCAGCAAATCTGACAATTTTACCTTTTAATCTGGTTTTTCTCTTCCAACATGATTTGTTTAGAAAAGATTCTTCAGAGTTTGCTGTTCTTAGTTATACAATAAGCCAAGATTACTCTGAAGGACTTATGATGAAAAATCCTACTCATATCAAGAGAGGAAATTGGTTATGTCTGAATATAGATTGAAACATTCTTCTTTCTTTCTCTCTCTCTTTCTCTGTATATTTTTCTCTCTTAATTTTTCTTTAAGGTTTTTGTTTTATTAGGTTTAGAGATCTATACTTTCTTTTACATTTTTGACTTTTATGGAAATGTTTTGCATAACTTCACATGTGGTTTTTTAATTGTGGGTGGGGATAAGGGAAAGAATCTGGAATTCAAAAATCTTAAAAATAAATGTGAAAGATTATTTTGAATGTAACTGGAGAAAATATTAAATGAACAAATAAATGCAAAAAAACAAAAAAATAAACAAAAAGAAAAAAAAAAGATAATTCAAATCAATAAGTATTGTGACATAAACAGATTTTTCAAGGCCTAATTCTTTACCTAGTATTTCATGTAACTACAGATCAAATGTCAAATGCAATCTTCCTTTCAGATTCTTTCCATCCCATACAATAAGATTTTTGTTTATATATTTAAAAAATAACAAAAAACATTCTGCTACATTTGAAAGACTTTGGTAGATAATGCCTAACAGGCAATTCTATTTATTTTTCCTTGATTTTAATAATTTTAGGACAGAAGAATACACAAAGCAGCATTGAACTTTCAGTATAAATTTGGCTTGTTGAGTCCACATTATGATGTCTTTTCTTCCTCTATTTTACCAAATGAACTTATAACTTTTCTTGAGATCTATCTTAAGAGACCTGGCAGATGGAAACCCTATTTTCTTCTATTATTTATTAACACAGACTATCCCATTAATTTTTTTTTATCTCAGCGACCAAATGAAGGCCATCAATTCACTTATGAGTCATGCATAGCTGGAAGCAGGCAAAAAATAGCTATTTATTCTCAGTTTCTTACTCATTACCATGGGAGTAGGTCAATAGTATCCTGACATGTTCCAAGGTTGGGTGAGAAATAACTTGTTATGCTGATGATAAACATTTAGTATCCTCCAATTAATTTTTATTTTTATAGACTCCTATGTTTATGTGACATTATAGGATCTTGATAAAAGTATTTGAATTTATATATCCACTCATATGAAAGAGTGTTCCAAATCACTATTGATCAGAGAAATGCAAATTAAGACAACTCTGAGATACCACTACACACCTGTCAGATTGGCTAAGATGACAGGAACAAATAATGATGAATGTTGGAGGGGATGTGGAAAACTGGGACACTGATACATTGTTGGTGGAGCTGTGAAATAATCCATCCATTCTGGAGAGCAATTTGGAACTATGCCCAAAAAGTTATCAAACTGTACATACCCTTTGATCCTGCAGTGCTGCTACTGCATTTATATTCCAAAGAAATATTAAAGAGGGGAAAGGGACCTGTGTGTGCCAAAATGTTTGTGGCAGCTCTTTTTGTTGTAGCTAGAAACTGGAAGGTGAATGGATGTCCATCAATTGGAGAATGGTTGGATAAATTATGGTATATGAAGGTTATGGAATATTATTGCTCTGTAAGAAATGACCAGCAGGAGGAATACAGAGAGGCTTGGAGAGACTTACATGAACTGATGGTGAGTGAAATGAACAGAACCAGAAGATCACTGCACACTTCAATGCTGTATGAAGATGTATTCTGATGGAAGTGGATATCCTCAACATAAAGAAGATCCAACTCACTTCCAGTTGATCAATGATGGACAAAAACAACTACACCCAGAGAAGGAACACTGGGAAGTGAATGTAAATTGTTAGCACTACTGTCTCTCTACCCAGGTTACTTATACCTTTGGAATCTAATACTTATCAAATTAGATATCAAGAAAATGATATTTACACACATATGTTGTATCTAGGTTATACTGTAACACATGTAAAATGTATGGGATTGCCTGTCATCTAGGGGAGGGAGTAGAGGGAAGGAGGGGATAATTTGGAAAAATGAATACAAGGGATAATGTTATAAAAAATTACTCATGCATATATACTGTCAAAATTTTTATAATTATAAAATTAAAAAAAGTATTTGAATTTAGTTTTATTTAATATAAGTATACTTACAAGGAGGTAGTATACAATGATAAGCTGTTTACACAAAATTTCTCCAGTCTAATAAATTCTAATAACTTAATCATGAAATAACCTAGATCATAAAAATGACTACTATTTTAGTGTCGTGAAGTTAGTAGTTATTATGCATTTTATTACAGCTTTATTGAAAAGAAGCTAGACTATATTATATCAGGACCATACTTCAATAATTGCTGCAATCACCACTCACTGACATCAAGAGTGTATAATGTCTTTAGTTTATGCGGTATGAGGATCAATTGACGGAGATGTATATGCTGGAGAAGAGAATGGCAAAGGAAAGCCGAAGCAGTAAGTCTTTGGTACTTATAGAACTGGAAGACGGTTCTGTTTGGTCCCAGAGAACAAAAGTTAGATGCAAAGGTGTAGATTTACTTTCCTAAGAGAAAGGCTTTTATTTTTTCTCTTTCAACTCTCTACCCCTATACTCAAACTCAGCATTCTGCTTTTGTTTGTTCTCATAAATTAGAGCTATACAAAGGTGCAATGGCTGCTTAAGGACATAGTAGATACCACCTCACTACTGGAGATCATCAATCAGAAAACAAACAAACCTAAATAAAAGACTTTTCTAGACATGCTTTGTCTATCATTTTTGTTTAAATTATGGGCTGAACTAAATGATCTCCCACCCAGTTCTCAGTCACCCTGTAACTCTTCCTTAACTAGTCATTCTCAATCATGAAATTCATTTCCTTACTGGCACTAATTCTAGTGAGAAAAAAAAAAAAATCACTTAATACTCTAAGTTAAATTAAAAAAAAAAGTTATGCTATATCATATGGGAAACATGATAGTGACTATGAATATTAGAATAGATCTTACTTAAGAAGTTTTTTTTATATTATTTTGTTTTTGTTATTTTTGTTGTTGTTATAAAGGCTACATTGCTGGACATGATTAGGTGTTTATCATTTTTCCTTAACCTTTTATTTCTTTGTTATGAGGAGGTTCTCAGAGGAATAAAACAGGATGAGGGATACAGAAATGTTTGTCATATAAAAGTCAAAAGCAAAACTTTAAAAAATAAAAATGCTCAATTTTTATGATTATTCTGAATATACTATTTTTGAAGGTCTTTGTGTGTATATTTCATATTATATGTTATAGGCAAGTAATAACAAATATGTTATATATAAAATATCGGTATATTGTATGTAATATACATTTTGTATATAATAAAAGAAAATAAAAACATGTATATATTTTATCTTATATATAACATGTATATGCATACATTATATGTACACACACATACATACACACATACAACCTCACATCAAAACATAAATTTCTAAATTGCATCACTCTAATATTACTGAGAATATGAATATGAATCTCCTAAAAGAATTTCAAACAAAGCCATAGGTGAATCTGAGATCTGTGAGGGAAGACATCATTTCATTGGGGATAAAATGAATTGGCAAATTCTCTGGTTCCCCATACCTTTTGATTTAGAAATATCACTGCTAGGGATATGTGCCAGGGAGATCAAATATAGAAAAAAAAAGATTCTTTATGAATCAAAATTTTTGTTGAAGCACATTTTGTAGTAACAAAAAACTGGAGACAATTTAGATACCTGGGAGAAAAGTTAAAGAAGTGATGTTGCATGATTTGAAAGAATATTGCTGCATCATAACAAAAAATGAATGTGAATACAGGCAGACAAGAAAAGGTACATGAACTGATGCAGTTGTAAAGTAGGCAGAACCAGGAAAGATACACACATGCATATGTGTAATTATATACACACATATATATATATATGTATATATATATATATATATATGCCAACTATCCAGATAGAACAATAACAACTGACTTTTATGTAATTAAAACAATCAAGCTTTACCTTGAAAAGATATGAGAACATCCCTGCTCAACACTTCCTCTTTCTTTGGACAGGGGGAAGATTGAGACTGCGAAAATATTGTTAGACTCAATTGACATATTGGTTAATTTTGATAAATTTCTGTTTATTTTATTTCATTTTGTTTTTTATTTATTTTTTGTTGTTGTTATAAAAGATAGCTCCCCAGGAAACTGATATGAGACAGCGGAGAAATAGGCTGGACAAGGAAGGCACAGGAAAAACAAAGGGGCTCAAGAATATATTTTTGAAGAGACAAAGAAAGTCCCAGTTCCTGTGTTGCCCTTCATCTCCTTTAGCTGTGTAACAGCAGGGAGTTTTATTGCATTTTATTTACATTTAGTCTAACAAAACAAAAACCAAGCCAGGCTGCAAACTTGAGACTGCTCTGTGGGGCCAAAAATGCTGATTGCTTGTAAATGGAGGTATTCCTATTTATGATCCAGAACAATTTCCTTTTTGGCCAGACTCCTCACAAGTGGAGCTCAGTAGACTAGAAATCAGTAGAAAAGCGACTTAATTTACCTCTTGTATCTGGAAAAACAAAATCAATGTTTGTGATTGCAACATTGTATATATAATGTGAAAAGAGCCTTGTATTTGGAATTGTACAACTTGAGTTCAAATCCTGACTTCCACTACTCATTTCTGTTTCTTTTTAGTAGTGACAAGGAGAGTTTTTAAACAGGAGTCAAACAGACTCATTTTTAAATTCTCTGTCTATTTCTAAGTTCCTGTGTGACATGGGACAGGTCACTTCATAATAGTAATAAGTAGCTTTTATGTGTGTGTATGCAGGGAGGGGAGTTGTACAATAAAATGAATTACAATTTTTTCTCATTTGAGACCTCGCAAAACATCTTCTACAGCAAGTGTGATTATTATTGCCATTAAATAGGTGAGTAAACTGAGGCTGAGAGGAAGTGATTTGTTCAAGTGTTCTGTGTTTTGGAATAAATGACATCATGGGGTGATTTTTTGATTAGTTTATGAATTGGATATATGTGAGACAGAATTTCACCAAGTCATCAGCTGTCTACTTTTTTCCAGAGTTGTCAATGCCCAGTGACAAAAAAAAAAAAGTTGACTAGTGATGGTCCTAGATAGGTATTAATTGTTATGTCTTTTTCTAAATTATGTTCCCTGGAGGAAACATTGGGAAACATTCATCTAATAAACCACATGACTAGAATTCTGCCCAACATCATTGAACCACTAATTATGACCTGATCTTGGTTTGATTCCTTCTCTTTACTTGTTTTCTGTGACTTGGAACAAATTAGTTAATCTATTGTTCAGTTTGCCCAGCTGTGAAAAAGGGATCAGTGTTCAAGCATTCTCTCTGTCTCTCTCTCTCTATCCCTCTCCTCTCTCTCTCCCCCCCTTTCTCTGTCTCTGTCTCTGTCTCTCTGTCTCTGTCTCTGTCTCTGTCTCTCTCTTTCTCTCTCTCTCCCTCTCTCTCTCTCTCTCTCTCTCTCTCTCTCTCTCTCTCTCTCTCTCTTCCTCTCTCTCTCTCTTTCTCTCTCTCTTCTTCTGTGTTTCTCTCTCTCTCCCCCTTTCTCTCTCTCTCCCCCTTTCTCTCTCTCTCCCTCTCTTTCTCTCTCTTTCTCTCTCTCTGTCTCTCTTTGTGTCTCTCTCTGTCTCTTTCTCTCTCTCTCTCTCTCTCTCTCTCTCTCTCTCTCTCTATATATATATATATATATATATATATATATATCTGTCTCTCTGTTTCTCTGTCTCTTTGTCTCTGTCTCTCTCTCTCCGTCTCTCTCTCTGTCTCTGTCTCTCCAGCTAACACTTTATAAATTATTCCTCTGAAGCAAATGAGTCATTTATAGCTAATAACCACTGAAGGTTATGGTCTAATGACTCTCAAGGGAAATATGAAGATTAGTCTATAAACTGAATCTTCCCATAATGATAAGTACTTGGTATGATGATAAGCATTACTTTATAAATGCCAAATAGTGCTGAGTAGAAGAGGACAGTAAAATTTTGATTGGTGTGGATGGAGAACAATCCCCAGACTGAATAAAACCACATTTTTTCCCTTAAAAATAAGTCTGATACAAATCTTTTAGGTTGACCATGACATAATTTACTGTGAAATGATGAAACCATTTACCCATGAAATCAATCAATCAGTTAAAAATGGCCTACTGTGAGCTGTGCATTGGGCTTCATAGACAAAAATGAAAGTACCTGAATTTATTAGAGAATGTAAAGAAGAACTCCATCTCATTGGATGAACTCCACGTAAGGAATTGATTAGAGAACATAAGCAAGAGACAGAATAAGCAGACATATACAGATTGCCACTGGAAGTAAGATGGGGTCACAGATATGGTCCAGTATTAGGTTATTGAAGGATTGTAATCTTTAGGACTTCAACTGCATTGTCCACTTCCAACATGTTTAGAAAACGAACACAGAATTTTGAGAGAGTTCTCATACATGAATCTAAATATAGTTTTTGCCTGATGACTAAAAATTATTTTTCTACACAGCAGAACAAAGGAATTAAGGTCTTCCCTTTGGACTTGAAAGAATGCCAACATTCTCTCCTGAACTATAAAAGGATAAAAAACAAAACAAAAAAACTTCTTTATGTTCTTTTTTTTTCCATTCTGATAAAATTGAGGAAAATGTATTCTAGCCACCTCCTAGAGTCCAAGTTCTATATTTGGACTATCCCACTCTGTAAAGTGATACCATCACACCCACACTGACCCATAATCAATCATAAGACTTTGTTCATTAATAAATTATCAAATGATATATTCCTTCCATCATACTTATGGTCATATAAGTCTTCAACCTCTTCGTATCTTCCATTCTTTCTGAATCTCTCTATTCTCCATTCCCATCCCATCACTTTTTCTGATCTCACTTCTCTATTTAGTGTTAAATTTGTGATAGTCCAGATCAACCAAATTTTTTCTTTCTTCTTTTGACACCTTCTCCATTCCTTATTGCACGTCATTGAAAGAGCTGCAGAAATTCATAGCTGTGGGATGATTGGGTCCACTATAAATTAAGTTACTTAATTTCAACAGGGTCTTCACTATTGCCATAGCAGTCCTTTTCTTCTATGATTAATCAATCACACTCACAACAATTACTATTATAAACTTTCTTCCTCCCTCCTTCCTTCCTTTCTGCTTTTCCTCCCTCCCTCCCTCCTTCTCTTCCTTCCTTCCTCCCTCCCTCCCTTCCTTCCTTCCTTCCTTCCTTCCTTCCTTCCTTCCTTCCTTCCTTCCTTCCTTCCTTCCTTCCTTCCTTCCTTCCTTCCTTCCTTCCTTCCTTCCTTCCTTCCTTCCTTCCTTCCTTTCCTTCCTTCCTTCCTTTCCTTCCTTCCTTTCCTTCCTTCCTTCCTTCCTTTCCTTCCTTCCTTTCCTTCCTTCCTTCCTTCCTTCCTTCCTTCCTTCCTTCCTTCCTTCCTTCCTTCCTTCCTTCCTTCCTTCCTTCCTTCCTTCCTTCCTTCCTTCCTTCCATCCTTCCTTTGTTCCTTCCTTCTTTTCTTCCTTTTTTCTTTCCTTCCTTCTTTATTTACTTTCTGTTTTTCCCTTTTTTGGCAAGGCTCAATTCTGTTCAACCTGCTGCTCTATTCCTTTCACATTACTTACAATACTAAAAGCAGAGATTATTCATCCAATATCTTAAATTTAAGAATATCCTTAGTATATAAATCTTTAATTAACAAGTGATTGTGAAATTATACTAAATTCAAGTTTTATATCCATTAAAATGGAGCATAAGTAATATTATGTAATATCAGCAAAGACTGGATCCCTCCAGAGGAGAAAGCTGGAACCATCACACATTATTGCTGTATATCATTTGTTTCCTTTTCTCCATTAAAATATGAGTACCTTAAGGGCATCAATGGTTCCCCCCTTTTTTTTTCTTCCTACTTTAGTGCTTAGAATGCTGCTGAGAATATTTAAATTCTTATAAAATGCTTTTTGACTGATTGACAGCCTTCATTTCTAGATTCCAACACTTGGAAATATATTTCTTTGGGGCATTACAGGCATTATTGAACCCTGAAATTAGATTCAGGAAGATCTGTATTCAAATTTAATTTAAGCACTTTTTGGTTAACACTGGACTCAGACACTATTTTGAGCTTTTTTTTTTCCCTCCATCTATAAAAGGGCAATGACAATGGTGCTACTTGTTTCAAAATGTCTTTGTGGAGTTCAAATGAAACAATGAATACAAAATGGTGTGAAAATTTTAAATGGTTCTATAAACTACAAATATTATTATAATCATGATTATTATGATTATGACCATTCTGCCTATTATAAGGAACAGTCAACTTGGCGTCAGAGGAACTTAGTTTGAAACCTTATTCAGCTATTTGCTTACAGTATGATTTTTTGCCCTTCTGACATTAATTTTCTTATTTCTGAAATGAGGGGATTGGAGTAGGTGTCATTCAAGTTATCCAGCTCTCAATTTTCTGAGCCCATGCTGGGGTACGGCAATGCTGATAAGTATCCCCATGCACAGATTTCTCTTGCGTTAGCATTTTAGAGTCTCAGACCTCATTGCCAGAATAATGAAGCCTATGGAATATTCCCTAAACCCATATTCCGGTTACTCTCACTCAACTTGCTGATCACAGAATAGGACATGGAGAAATTCCATTTTAGTGAAGGGAAATAAAAGTTTCAGCCTCTTTCTACTTCTCTGCATTAGAAAAATGATTAGAGTAAATAACTTCTGAAGCACCCCTACTTAAATAAATGACTTTCTATCATAGAGTTCTTGTGGAGGTGAATCCTAAGTATTCCACTGACAGAAAATTTCAGCCAAAGTGAGAGTGGTTAATGATTTCAAATGGCCCTTTTAAAGTCTGTTATTATATTCTGTAGGTCAAAAAGGGAATGCTTTTGAATTAGATAGATTTCATATCATATTAACGTATAGTATGAATACAGCATTACTCAAAATAGCTTGACACAAGGCAGGAAAATGCTTCTTAGAATATGACTTTGATGAGGTCTAGGGGCTAAGAAGGAGGGGACAGAGACCAGATTATCAAGTATTCATGTAAGTAGAGGTCTTTTATCTAAATTTACCCCACTGGAAGAAAGAAAACTAAATATCATTAGTGTTTGTGCTAGCTTGGGAACTAATTCAAAACTGGTTTACAAAATATAGTAAACTAGACCATCCAAATGGAAGTAAATTAATAGCTGCAGTAGCCTTTTCCAATTTCCCCAGTCCCCCAGCACTTTGAGAGTGGTAGTGTTGATGGGGAAACTTTTGATTTTAATGATATAGGGAAGGGGATTCCCAGGGAACTATGTCCCTTTGAAAGATTAGTCAATTTTTTGTTTGTTCTTCTCCTATATATTTTTCCTGGTTAAGAAGTACCAGTTTTTGTTTTTCTCCTTCTTCCTCTTCCTCCCCACAACTGAATAATAAAGAAAAAAGATATTCCTTATAAAATTATAGTCAAATGACAATAGTTCCCATACTGGCTATGTCCAAAATTGTATGTCTCACTCAGAAAAATAATAATAATTACCTCTTTTAGGAGGTCATTAACTTGAATCATCTTTACACCTTGGAATGTTTGGTTTGTCTGACTTTGTCATTCCATTTGGGGTTTCTTGGTAAGATCATTTACAGATGAGAAAACTGAGGCTTAAATTAACTTGCCTAAGGTCACATGTTTGAGGTCAGATTAGAATCCAGAAATGAGTATTATTAATTTCTATCTAAAACTATATCTACTTTGAAATATTGCTGTCCTTAATGAATTCATGTGATTGTCATAAAAACATTATTTTATGCCTGTTTTATTTCACTTCACTATGTATTCATAGAAGTTTATCAAGGTTCCTCTGAAAAGCCTCTATCTTGCCCTTTCTTAGGGACCATAATATTCCATTATATTAGATGTCATAATTTTTTTAGCAATTGTCTAATAGGTAAATGGTCCATTAGCTTGCAATTTTATTTTATTTTTACTAGTACTTAAAGAGCTTCTATAAATAAATTCAAATATAAGAGTCATTTTCCATTTTCTTTAGGTTATCTGCTGTTGTGTGATTTAAACATATGGAAAAATATTGAAGCAATGAATCTCAAGTGACTAGTTCAGGGTTGTAGAATTGATATATATTAGAAGAAGAACTTGAACACAAATTAGCCTGATTTCAAGGTGAACCCTTACTGAACATCTTTAATAATTGAATAATCATCATAAGAAAGATTAATATAGTTACTTACAGTTACTTCACTCTCTCAATGACCCTGTAAGGTTGACTCTGTAAATAGTTTTATTTTTGTAGATAGGCAATTTTGAAGGTTTTTTGGTAAATAAACAATCTCAGAGAGTAATGATTTCCCTGGGATTATACAGCTAGTTAGTAGTTGAGGCAGAATTGAAACTCAGGACCTTCTGACTCCACATAGAGATTTCTATTGGTTCTTCAAAGTATTCCAATGTATTTATAATTCTACTAAGAACAGGTCTTTTTAAAATTTATGTTGGCTAATGTTTTGAAAGGTACCTAAATTCAGAGATGTGGTGAAGTACAGGATAAATGATCAACTTCAAATATGATGGTGATTTGATTCTGGTTTAGTCTCAGGTGCAAAGGTTATGGAACATTCACATTATGGGAACCTTGATTTTTAAGTTTTATGTCTTTAAGGAAATAAATATATTGAATAGAAAATTCACAAAATATCAGTACTTCTTCAAAAAGGTTTTCTCCTTTAAATAGTCAAATGTATTGCCACACTAAGGGAGAATCTCATTCTAATATCTAATGGTTTTTCTCCATCATACCAAATGTTGAATTTTCTTAGAGATGTTGAAAATCAAGCTGGGTGACATTAGTACACAGCAGGATCAGTAGTTAATGGTCATCTGGCTCTTCTCCATGTGGAAACTGCAATTTTCCCAAAGAGATTTGGCCCTAGTACGAAAGGTGACAGAGATTGCTCCAAGCACTCGCCCAAGCTGACATGGGAGAACAAGGGAAGGAGAAGAACAAAGCCCTCGAGTCTCATCACTCCAGCAGTTAGGGCTCCAAAACCCTCGGCTACGATGCTCCTTCTCAAGAAGTGCAATGTGGTGACCATGTGGTGCTGGGACATGTACTCCATATGCTAAGGTTTAGGGGATTGGTTTCTGTCTTAGATGTTGAGCTAAAAACACCTTAAAAAATCTAATCTAAAAAAACCCCTAAAAAACAAAACAAAACAAACAAAAAAAAACATATGATATGGGAAAAATGAAGCTTTCCTTCCTTAATTGTTACATGTTTCTGTGGGCAAAAGAGAACAATGGCTACCCTCTGTGCCAGCAGGATTGGGTAGTCTAGAGAGAAGACAAATGAAAGTCCAAGATATCATTGAGTCCTAAAATCTGTGTAATGATGAGTGTCAAGTAAAGCATAGAGTCTTCCAATGCTGGAGTCATTTTCCTTGTGTTTCCTTGGTTAAATGAATGAATGGGGTACTCACTGGAATTTTTTTGATCCCTTTCTTTTTAGAGCTTCTCTACAAATAAGACAGTGTGTTACAGATGACTTTCATTATCTTTCTTTCTTTACAATGACTTGTAGATACTGCTCAGAAATGGCATGTTAGAGAAAATAGTTTCAATGTGAATGATTTTCATAATTTCATTAAAGTCTTGGATAAAGGAAATGGAAATAAGTTCCATTCAGACTAGAGGGTTTTTGTATGGTTATAGTTAATTCTTAAAAGTTATTGACATCAATGAAAAAGTATTCAAATCAAATCCTTGAACAGGTATAGTTTGGTACTAATAGTACTTTTTTTCTTCCTGGAAATAAACCATTCATGCAACATTTATTTCAGCTAGCTAAGATTTGGGCTTTTTTTTTGTGTGTGTGTGTGTGATTAACAATAACACAAAAGATTATGACTTGCTACTAGTGATCAGAGCAACCAAAAATCATATTTCTCTTTTTGTTTCTCTTTGTTTCACTCTGTCTCTGTTTTTCTCACTGTCTCTTTCAGAACTGGAAATCTTGAGTGTTTTATAAAGCTCTATCCTTAATTCTTTATGAAATATATAACCAGAACTCTATAAAGTCATTGAGTTATGAGCCCTTAAGTGTTTCTGGATCATACTTTGATTTTTACTTTTCATGCTACTTTAATGGTGCTTTATATTGAAAACCTACAAGATAAGTGTTTAATTCATTTCTTAGACCTTTGATAAGAAAATTCTAAACACAGAACACCTTTTAAAAATGATGAACTATTCTATTTAATTGTTTAATTACTTTAATGGACATAATAAATATTAATCTTTATAAAAAAGAAAATCAAATATGGTTATTTATTTATTTTGGGGAAAGCCATTTCTCTCCTTAATGCATTTCCAAAAATAATTGTCATTTAGATATATTTCAGTTCATAGAAGGCTTTGTACAAGTTATCTCATTCCAGCCTTATAATAACTCTGGTTGTTATCATTCCTGTTTGGCAGATTCCAGAGAGGTAAAGTGATTTGCTTACAGCCACAGTTACTAAGTGGCATTGAGAAGACTTATTCACAGACTGTCTTGTTTCTAAGGCCATCACTATAGCCACTATTCACTATGATGAAGAATATGACTATTCTTCCATGTTTGTAGAAATGTTGCCCTTATATTATTTGTCTCTCCTTGATTTAACTCCATCATTCTTCTTTTCTGCTTCTCTAATTACTTAAACTAATTTATTTTGTTTTCAAATTGTATCCTCTCAAAAAAAAATGTTTGACTCTACTCTAACCAGAACTTTGATCCTAATGGTACAGCTACCTAACTGCTCACTTTTTTCCTTTTAAAATTCTTTCTTATTTAAAGAAATAGAAAAAAAAAGAAAATAAAAATAAAGCAAAACAAAACAGAATAGAACATTGTCATGTGCTCAGCAAACATCAGGGAAGACTACTTTTAATACTATCTGGATTTCTCCGTCAGAAAGCCATTCCTTATAACAAGTGATAGGAAAAGTGAAAAACAAAACATTCCAATAAAACTATCCAACAGGTCAACTAAGACAAATGTTATTTTGAATATTCTATATTGTTAATGCCAAATAGCTTCAACAAAGGGAAGTGTATTCTTTTAATACTTCTTTGGGACTAAGTTTCATCATTATAATTTCATAACACACATAACAATGGTTTATTACTATTTTATTTTTTTCTGGTATAATTAGTATGGGTATTGTTTTTCCTTCTATTTACTTTGGTGTATCAGTTTGTATGAATTTCCTATGCTTCCTTATATTCAATATAATCATAATTTTTAAATTCAGCAATATTCTGTCATATTAATGTATTACAATTTCTTTAGTGTTCTCAGTCAATGGACATCTGTTTTGTTTCACATTGTTATAGCAAACACTTAATTATTCAGCATGCTAGCAAAAAGAAACCAATTATTTAAATACACACACACAAATAGGAACATAGTTTTGAGCTTGGTATTATCTTTAGTTTTGGCACTACTCCATCTGCCAGTTATATTCAGGATAAAATCATGGCTAAAAACAATATGAGTTCTGAACTTGGGCAAAACATCATTTGTATATTCAAGTGGCTTCTTAATCATCAATTTCATCTTTACTTCCTTTGAAGAATGGAATAAACAGGAATAGTCAAAATTATTTCCTTGTGTATTGAAACAGATGATGCATCTTCTTAAGATGTGTATCTTTCTGCCAAGCAGTGAGCCAGACACTGGAAAAATTTAAGTTCATTAAAAAAAGAAGAATCATTTGGAAGCCAACTTCAATGTGCATGGGACGGAATTCCCTGCTACATATAACTGATTATCAAATGTAAGTGAAAAGGAGGGAAATTTATTGTGCTCAGGTGGCCCACTGATCAAAGGTCTGATAATCACCTGTGTATTGGACATATTTTTGTCATGTTTGTTATCTCATTTTAACATATTCATTTTCTTCTTTCTTCAAACAGTGGCTTTTGTCAATGTAATAGGGTATGATATTCTTTGGAAAGTGTTTGCTTCTTTTAAATAGAAATTTAAATACTAAATCCATTTAGCTTTGCATTAATTGTAGGGAGAAAAAATACAATTAACTTCACCAAAGAGGCAATTGCTTTTGCAAAGAGGCATAAAATACCTTTCTAATACCATGTGGTATTTTTCTGACCAAGAGAGAGAAAAATTGGTATTAAAATTTAGAAGTAGAGAATTTCCTTATTCTTTTAATATAGAGAAAACTGTACACTTGGTGTTGTAAGGTCATTGTTCTGGGTGAAGAAACTACTCACCAAGATTTAATTTTCTAAGCACTTGAGAGCAATGGTGATGGTTGGTTGAGTGTCCTTGCCATGAGAAAAAGAAAAATATTTAATTAATAGGCTATGGGAGATTGAACAGCAGAAGGAACAAAAGGTCTCATATAGTACTCAATAAAAATATGAATAAAGAGTTAGTATAAATCCACAGCACTTGACAGCATCATTCAATATGCCTACATTTTCTGTAATTTCAGGTGGGTGAGTATCTGAGGACCAAAACGTCCATTCATCTCTTCATAGGAATAGAAATGAGTAGATGCAGGTAGATTGAATAAGTCTCACAGGCCACTTTACTTCCAAGAAAAAGGTTCACATAGAAAATCTCTCAGACATACATATGATTTATAGTAAAATCTATAGTCAAGATTCCAACAAAATGTGTGTGTGTATGTAATTATCAAGTTCTGTATAGATTGATTGATTGATTCATTAAATATCACATTTTGATGACATCAAATTCATATTTAAAAAATATCTTTCTACTTTTGGAAGCATACATTCTAAAAATGTAGAGAAATTTATATAATATTTTATTCTATCATTCACAGATCATCAAGACATTATCATTTATGTTTAAGGCATGAATATTTTCTCATAAGGATGAGAGCTCATTGTAGGATACTGAGAATGATAAAGATCATTTAGCCCAACCTTGGATAACATTGAAAATTAAGTTAAAGTTGACTCCAATACTTTTCCTTTGCCTTTTTGATTTCAGTACCTTCCCGATGATATTAAATTCGCAGCTATTAAAATTTCTATCCAAAAAGACCAAATCTCCATTGGCCCCAAAATTAGGTAACATGGCACTAGGTTATAGGAGATTTGTTCAGTCATGCACAATTCTTTGTGATTATATTTGGGCAAACTAGAGTAGTTTGCCATTTCTTTTTCCATTTTACAGATAAGGAAACTGAGACAAAGAGGGTTAAGTCCAGATTCATCAACTAGTAAATATCTGAGGCCAGATTTGATCTAAGGAAGATAAGTCTTCCTAACTCTAGACCATGAATTCTAGCCACTGTGCTATCCAATGGACCATTGTAGGAGATTTTTAAAACCGATTTATATCCCCTATCTCTCTTCAACTAAGGCTACTTAGATAATTATTTACTTTATCTACTCTAGGCTGTCCCTGGAGATTAAAAAAAAATAATACTTCTTTTTAAAGAATCAAATGAATGCAAGCTTGTTGGAGCAACAATGAGATTGATTATGGAGGTGGGAAATTGGAAGGAGTAGCTTTGAGGAGATTACCATTCATCAGTTTCTGAAAGATGTGCTTGAATCACCTTAGCCATGGAAAAATTTTTTAAAATTATACACACATATATGTGCATATATACATATATATATATATATAAGTGTATACATGTATATATATGTGTGTGTATACATAAATTCAAATACCTATACATACATAATACATATATGCCTGCAAACACACACTTTCCCCCTATACTTATGGAAGCTGGGACTATGTATATGAAATATTACATAAGTCTATACCTTGTAGAAAAGTTTCAGATAAATTGCACAATGAAGGGAATTTTCAGCCTAGGAGTTCCCCAAAACAATAAAATAACAGGTCTGAAATAAATTGTTGTTGATTAATTTTGCTTTTCATGATTTGCTAATGCATGTGACAAATAAGAACATTTAAAGATAAACATTCATATTTACTTCAATTGTGTCTCTTCCTTAAACTACTTTTAAAAGCAAGAAGCTTGATGTGATTGCTTCAGTGGAAGCCTTTAAGGTCAGAGGAATTCCATTCAAATCCAAGTCATAAAACTTATTCCCTTTGTGATGCTGGGCAAATAATGTGATCTTTGAGTTTCCCTTTCCTTATGTATAAAATGAGAGGATTTTTTGGTTGGTTGTTTTTGTTAGATGAATACTAAGTTCCCTTCTTGCTCTAATTCTAGTATTCTCTTAACTACAATCCTATTTTCCATATTTATGCTAATTGTCCATTAAAAGTCATTTATTTATTTATCAAATTTCAATTCATATGACTATACTTAGTTTTAATTTTTTAATCTGAAAAAATTAATAACCTTTATCGTATATCAGCTGGGGAATAGTTTGTATTCTTATAAATATGGCCCAGTACTTTATATATTTCAGAAATGACTTCTTTATCAGAAATATTGGCTATAAATTTTTTCCCACAACTTTTTGTTTTCTTTGAATCTTGGCAGTGTTGGTTTTGTTTGTGCAATTTAAAAAACAATTTGATGTAATCTAAATTGTCCATTTTGCATTCCATAAAATTCTCTAGTTTTTCTTTGAACAACAAATTCCTCCCTCCCACAAATATCTTATAGTAATAGTATAGTATAATATAGTATCCTCTACTTTGCTTATGGTATGTAATTTTGGTATGGGGCGTGAGATATATGTCTATGCCAAGTTTCTGACATGATATTTTCCACATTCCCAACAATTTTTGTCAAATAGTGAGATCTTATCCCAGAGGCTGGAGTTTGGGGTTTTATCAAATGCAACCCCATTATTATGGTCATTGATTATTGTGTCATGAGTATCTAACATATTGTGGTGATCCACCCTTCTATTTCTTAGCCAGTATCATATGATTTTGATGACTGTTGCTTTATAATAGTTTCATGTCTGGTACTGCTAGGCCACAATACTTTGTAATTTTTTTTTTCATTAATTCCCTTGACCTTTTGTTTGTCCAGATGAATTTTTTAAAAATTATTTTTCTAGTTCTATAAAATATTTTTTGGCAGTTTAGTATGGCACTGAACAAGTAGCCCGATTTAGGTAGAGTTTCCATTTTTATTATAATAGCTTAGCCTACGCATGAGCAATTGATATTTTTCCAATTTAAATCTGACTTCATGTGAGAAGTGTTTTGTAATTGTCTTCACATAATTCTTGTGTTTGTTGTGGCAGGTACATACCCAAATATTTTATTTTGTCTATAGTCATTTTAAGTGGAATTTCTCTTTCTATTTCTTGCTGCTAGGCATTATCAGTAAAATACATAAATGCTGATATTTGTGTGAGTTTATTTTATATCTTGCAACTTTGCTAAAACTGTTAATTGTTTCAAGTAGGTTTTTGGATGATTTTCTAGGATTCTCTAAAGTATACCATCATACCATCTGCAAAGAGTGATTGATAGTTTTATCTTCCTATTGCCTACTCTAATTAATTTATTTTTCTTATTTCAAGAGCCAACATTTCTAATATAATATTGAATAATAGTGGTGATAATAGGCACCTTTGTTCTACCACTAATTTTATTGGGTATATGTCTACCTTTTCCCCTTTACAAATAATGCTTCCTGATGATTTTAGATAGAAGCTGCTTATCATTTTAAGGAAAACTCCATTTATTCTTATAGTCTCTAGAGGCTTTAATAAGAATGGGTATTGTAGCTTTTAAAAAAGTTTTTTTTTTAATACATCTATTGAGATTATCTTATGAATTTTCTTTTTTTCATTTTTGTTTTGATATGGTAAATTATGCCAATAGTTTTTTCTTATATTAAAACAACTCAGAATTCCTGATACATAGGTCAAAGTGTATTATATTATTGATAAATTATAATCTTTTTGCTAATATTTTATTTAGAATTTTGCATCAATATTCATTATAGATATTGGTCTGTAATTTTTTTTTCTCTGTTTTGGTTCTTCCTGGTTAGGAATCAGCACCATATTTGTGTCATAGAGGGAATTTGGTAGGATTCCTTCTTGGTCTATTTTTCTAAGTAGTTTACATAGTACTGAAGTGAATGTTTATTTTAAATGTTTGATAATATTCAATTGCAAATTCATGTCATGCATAGGGGGCTGTTTCTTAGGGAGTTCATTGGTGGTTTATTCAATTTCTTTTCTTTTCTTTTTTAAATGGGATTATTTTGGTAATTTGTTTCTTCTTCTCTTAATCTGTGCAATTTACAATTTTCTAAATACTCATCCATTAAAATCAGAATGGCATTTTGTTGTCATACAGTTAGGCAAAATAGCTCCTAATTCTTGCTTTAATTTCTTCTTCATTGAGCGTAATCTCATCCTTTTCATTTTTGATGCTGGTAACCTGTGTTTTTTTTTTTTTTTTTCCCCCATTTCTAATCAACTTAACCAAAAATTTATTTGTTTGGTTGTTTTATTCATAAAAACCAACTCTTACTTTTGTTTTTTAGTTCAATAATTTTCTTACTTTTATTTTTAATCTTTATTTTGAATTTTAGAATTTCTAATTTGATATTTAATTTTTATTTTATAAAAATTTTTCTAGCTTTTTAAATTGCATATCCAATTTATTGATCTCCTTTTCTATATCTTATTCATTATTTTACTCTTCTTTATGTCAGTTTTTAAGTTTGTTTTTTATTTAATATGCTCCCCCAGTTACATTTAAAACATTTGTATCTAAATCTTTTGAGGTCCAGGTTCTCTTCCTTATTCCCACTCCCAATTAAGAAACAATATATGAAGTTATGCAAATCATTTCCATAAAAGTCATGTTGTGAAAGAAAATATAGATTTCCTATCCTAAAGGGAAAAAATGCTCAAGAAAAATAAATTTGAGAGAGAGAAGGAGGGAAAGAAGTAGAAGAGAGTATGCTTCAATCTATATTGAGACCTAATTGGTTCCTTCTCTTGGTATGGATAGAATTTTTTGTCATAAGTCTTTCAGAGTAGTTGTGGATCATTGTAATGATGAGAACAACAAAGTCATTTGGAACTGGTCATCCAAAAACATTGCTATCTCTTTGTGTATAGTACATTTCATTTTGCTTGAGTTCATGGAAGATTTTTCAGATTTTTTTCTTTTTTTTTTTCTTTTTTTCTTTTTTTCTTTTTTTCTTTTTTCCTGACAGCATTCTGCTCATCATTCCCATTGGAACAATAATATTCCATCACAAACACATACAATAATTCAGCCATTCCCCAATTAATGGGTATCCCATCAATTTCCAAGTTTTTGCTCTGAGAAGAGAGCTGATATATTTTTTTGTACATATAAATATGTCATTTTCCTTTTTTAAAAATATCTCTTTTGGTTTTCATGGCTAATAGTAGTATTGTTAGGTCAAAGGATATGCATGAATTTGTAGACCTCTATGCACAGATCACACTTTTGATCATTTATCAATTGGAGCATGGCTTTATTTATTTATTTATTTTTTTATAAATTTGATTAAGTTCCCTCTGTGTTTGAAAAATGAGGCTTTATCCGTAAAACTTGTTTCAAAATTCTTTTTACAATTACTATTGTTAACTGTATTTTTCCCATTTATTTCTTCTCTTTTCACTCTGTCCCTTCTCAAAAGTATTTTGCTACTCACCATTCCTTCCCCAAATATGCTTTCTCTTTTATTTCCCTTCCTCCTTCCTTCATTTCATTCCCCTCCTATTTTCCGATGGGGTAAGATCAATTTCTATCACCTTTTTGAGTGTGTATGTTATTTCCTCCTTAAGCTAATTTTGATGAAAATAAGGTTCATTCTCTTCCTGTCAGTCCCCCCTCTCCCTCTTCAGTGTAAAATTTTTTCTTGCATTTTTTAAAATCACAAATAATTTATATCATTTCCCTTTTCCCTTTCCCTTTTTCCTAGTCCATTGCTTTCTTAACTTTTGATTTCAACATCTTTTTAGATAGTATCCCTTCAAATTCAACTCACACTTGGGCCCTTTGTCTACATATATTCCTTCTTACTGCCATAATTTTAATATGTTAGAAACATCATTCTTCCCATGTAAGAATCTGAACAAATAAACCTTATTAAGTCCCTTATGATTTCACCTTCCTGAATACCTTCTTATGCTTCTCTAGAGTCCTGAATTTGAAAAAAAACAAGTTTTCCATTTAGTATTAGTCTTTTTATTATGAATGTTTGGAGTACCCTGTTTCATTGAATGACTACCTTTTCCTCTGAAATTGGGGGTACTCAATTTTGCTGGGTAGGTCATTCTTGGTTGTAATCCTAGCTTCATTGCTCTCTGGAATGTCAGTTTCCAAACTCTCTTATCCATTAATGTAGAAGCTGCTAAATCTTGTATTACCTTCGCTGTGTATCCACTGTACTTGAATTGTTTCTTTCTGGATGCTTGCAATATTTTATCCTTGACCTGGGAGTTCTAGAATTTGGCTATAATATTTCAGGGATTTTTTTGGATCTTTTTCAAATGGTAATTAGTGTATTATTTCAATTTCTATTTTACCTTTTGGTTCTAGAACATGAGGACAGATTTCCTTAATAATTTTTTGAAAGATGATGAGCAAACCCTTTTTTTATCATGACTTTCAGGTAGACCAATAGATAACTTTAAAATTATCTCTCATGAATCTATTTTCCAGTTTAGTTTTTTTTTTCAATGAGATATTTTACTTTTTAAATTTTTAAAATTTTCTTTTGGTTTTGCTTTATTGTTTCTTGATTTCTCATAAAGTCATTCGCTTCCATTTGTTCAATTCTAATTTAAAGACATTATTTTCCTCAGTGAAATTTTGCACCTTTTTTCCTAACTGACCAATTTTGCTTTTTAAGGCATTCTTCTCCTCATCACTTTTTATATTTCCTTTTGCACCTCTCAATTTTTTTTCCCTCTATGTCTCTTACTTGATTTTCAAAATCTTTTTTGATCCTAATTCTTGGATTTGGATGGAGGAGGCTTTAGATGTAGGAACTTTGACTTTCTTATTTTCTTCTGAATGTGTGTTTTGAACTTCTTTGTCATCATGGTACCTTTCTATGGTCAGAAACTTTTTCTGTTGTCTGCTCTTTTTCCTAGCCTATTACTAAGCCTTTACCTCTTAAAGTAGGGTTCTGTTTCCAAGGTGTAGGGGGTATTGACCTAAGCTATTTTCAGAGATCTTTTTAGGGACCTGATCACAAGCCTTTTTTTTCCTGTCCTGGAATTGTTAACAGTGTCCCTTCCCCACTGTAGCTGTAAGCTAAAGCATCAGAGCCCTGCTCAGCTGGCATTGGTACTGGGCTTGGAGCCAGGGCTGGGCCTGTGACTCAACTGGGATTGTGGGCTGGACTCTCTCTCTATTGCTTCAGACCTTGCCTGCAGGCTTTCTACAACATCTTTGGTGTTTCTGGGGGGAGAGGTCTAAAAACTGCCAATACTGATGTTGATTCCTAGCCCCTTTCCTACTTTACTGGCATTGGGCAAGGGCTAGGGCCAGAGCTGGGCTGGTACTTCCTGCACTGGCCCTGAACACTAGGCTCCCATGCTAATTCTATAGGCATTTTCTACTGATCTTCTAACTTGTTTTCAGCTGGAAAAAGTTTTACTTTGCTTTTTTTTTTCTTTTGGTGTTTTGATGCTCTAAAATTTGTTTAGAATCTTTATTTAAAAGGATTTGGAACAGTTTGGGCAAGAGGTGGGGTAAGTTCCAGCCTTAACTCCACCATTCTGGTTCTGCCTCTTCTATTTTATTCATGTAATTTTATTTTATTTTATTCATGTAATTATTTAGAGATATAATAATTTCCCCAAGATCTGCTTTGGCTGCATCCCATAGATTTTGACATATTTTCTCACTATTGTCATTCTTTTGGATGAAATTATTGATTGTTTCTATGATTTGTTGTTTGACCCACTCGTTCTTTAGAATTAGATTATTTAATTTCCAATTGGATTTTAGTCTATCTTGCCTTGGTCCTTTATTGAATGTAATTTTTATTCCATCATAATCTGGGAAGGATGCATTTACTATTTCTGTCTTTCTGCATTTGATTGTGAGGTTTTATGCCCTAATACTGCCAATACTGCCACTTCTTATGGCTGATCCCTGCAGCAACTTTTTTTTTTTTTTTAAATCTAAAAGACTAATCAGTGACTCTTGTTTGAAGTGATTAACATAACCAAATCTGTCATGCTTCAGTCTCATTGTCTGAATATAGTGTGAAACATAGCTATCCAAATAAAGATTGTTAAAATTACACATTGTAAAATTATATAATGTAAAGGATATTGGATTTGAAATCAAGAATGCCTGGGTTCAAATCCGGTCTCTGATATTTACTGTGGGATCTTAAATAAGTCCGTTCTTCCTTTGTGTTTCAGACAACTCTCTAAGACTCATGAAATATAATCTGGTACAGGGGAACGAGTAATATAGTGAAGCTCTTCTCTGTGTCTAATCTTCCATTCCTCATAATCTACTGGCACTTTGCCTTCTACCAACAGTAGTAATAATAATAGAATGTAAGATCTTTAAAGGAGATTGCTGCATTCTTGGATTTTTTATCTTCCAATGCTCAGAATAGCATCTGGCACATACTTTATCATATTTTTGCTGATTAATTGATTTGATACTATCTTTGTCATTCACTTTCCATGTGATATCAGACAACTTATGTTTTAACCTTTCTTGGTTTTAGATCTTCACCTGAAAATCTAGAGCATTGTATGGGATGGATTCTGGAGTCCCATTTTAAGCTATTATATGATTTTATGGTATCCTAATGGGTGGTAATAAATTAGTGGAGCATCTTCCACTTAAGAAGTTCTCTAATTTGAAGAAATCATTGATCTTTCAGATTGCATAATACCCCAAACTTCTTTTCATTCAGACTTTTGATTTTATTGTTATAGGGAACTCCCAGTAAAGAAACTTCCCCCACTCTTAGAAAGAAGGAACTCTTCAACAGCTTAGAGTCACAGAGAGCTTCCTGTTTAAGTGACTTATCTATGGACATACAGCCCATATGTGTCAGAGAAGGGACTTGAGCCCAATCTTCCTGACTTAGAAGTCAGGGTTCTAATTTATACTATGATTAAAATTCAAAGTGACAATATATTAGACTATTCTCTCTGAAAACAAAAATGATCAGCTGCATACATGGGTTTCAAAACCTAATAGAGAGGGGAAAACTCACAACAATTATGAAATTAACTTCAGATAGTTATCTGTCAGAAGGGGGGGAGCTAGAGTTATTTCTAATAAAGGGGTGATTATGATAAATGATGATTACTCCCTTCCTGAAGGTCTTTAAAAAAGGAATTAAAGGCTATCTGTCCTATGTTATTTCTAACCGATTCTATCTGAAGATGCTAAGTAACTAGAGCCTCTTCCTATGACTGTATAATTCTATAGAAAAAATATATTCATTCATCTCTATCATATGCTGAATTCAAAGAGACTTGAGGCCCTAGGACAATTGCAGTTTCCAATTTATCTTCCAATCAAGTGTTATTTGGACCTTGACTTTTGATTTTAAGTAGTTTTTTTCTTTGATCATCTCTAACTTTCTCCCCTCCCCTTGAAACAATACCTTCCTAGCTCTGTTTTTTGAAACTGCTGTCTTTAGGATTCTTTTTGCACTTTGGACAAATCCATCTTCTAAGTCAATAGACACCAGAATAGATCTGATATTTTGATATCTATCAGGTTCCATCTGTATGCCAGATGCATGAAGCCATGTGGTGATGCTCATAGATTTCATCAAATAAAGGTGCAGTATATCAAAAGACTAGGTATAGGGCAATTTTTTCTGTTTGTACATGTCATCATCTGTTCATATTCACTGTCACTTTTAAAAATTCCTTTGCTTTTTTTAATTCCTAAGAGAAAAGTTATTTCTGTGAGATGTGGGGACAACTATGGAACAATGGAGCAACATATTTTAGGTTTTGTTTTTTTTTTCCCACTGCTTGTTTCTGTCTTCCAAGACTATAAACTAGAATACTGCAGATATTTTTAAAGAATATAGCAGGATATTCTAAAATTATGCAGGCATAAACACAAAAGCAAATATGGAAATAGAAAATGTTGCCAGATTCTGGACACATTTTGAATGAAGAGTTATCCTCTAAACTCAAATGATTTGTCATTTTTCATTATTCCCTAAAACAAGAAAGTTTTTATATACTCTAAGAAAAATCACACAAATCCTGACTCCAATACAGAGACTTATTCATAGTGAGCCAATAAAATAAAAATCATTTTTAAATGGCATTTTAAAGTTAGCAAAGTAATTTACCTACATTATTACATCCCCTATCTCATGACACCTCTGTAAAATAAGTGTTATAAGGTAGTATGCCCATTTTGCTGGCAAAGAAAAGAAAGTGTGCTGTCATAATCTTTTCAGATAAATCTGATTTATTCCAGAAGGTATTGTGAAGTTACATTTTCTTATAAGTTACCACACTACCAATAAGGATTTTAAACAAGCTGAAGACACATATGACTAAGTAACATGGTTGACAAAAATATATATAAGCTACTAAAATTGATATAAGGAAATTCTTATTCAAATCCCATGTCTATTACACACTAGCTTGTGACAAAGGCCAAATCTTGTCACCGTTGACAAATCACTTATAGTAGAAAAGAGATTGCCAAAATATCCCTTTTATGTCATATACTTTATTTCATCTGCCTCTGCTCCATTTGAGAGTATACTTTTTTCAAGGTTTTTCTTTTTCTTGTTAACATGAAACATGGTCTTTCATATAATTCATTAGTTGCATCTAATTCTAATCTTTTCTACTTCTACCTCCATCATCATTAATTAAGTTCCTCATGTCTTTATTCCAAATCTGTTGTCAAAGACTCACCACCAATAATCTCAACTATTCCAATCTGCCTTGTAGATTCTTGACATATTAATCTTTTTAAAACTTTATGTTGATGATGTAATTTGCCTTCTCAAATCCCTTCAAGAATGAAGATCCTCAGGATCCTCAAGAATCAACATTACTTGAATTTGTAGCCTTATATCTCATAAATGTTATGGCATTAGTATTTCCCCAATCTCTATTGTGCCTCATACTTTGCTGTATACTATTTTCTTATGCTCTTAAACCTAATTAGAGTCCTTCCCTCTTCTCTCTGATTATTAAAAGTACTTTAAGACTAAGGTGGAATCCTACATACCCTGTAGTTAATATGACCAATTCAATCTGGTGTTCTCTTTCCTTGTAACGAGACATCTTGCTGATTATTTACTTGAACTATTATAGAACTCTATAATAATTCAACTTAATATTTGTATGTCATGTAACACCTCCCTAACACATGAGGGCCACTAGAAAAACTAGCCCAGATTAAAATACTCTATGGGTTTGAATCTACATAAAACTATAGCTTATAAAATCACATGAAGTTTAGGTTTACTAGTCAGAAAACACACCAGTTTGAAATAATTTTTGATTATTTTGATAATTTGATAGAATTTGGAAGAATTCTTTTGATTTGATTTTGAATTTGGTAGAATTGTATAGTCAAAAAATGATAATTTTTAAGTGCCTGAGATATTTCTTCCTATAGGTTATATTATCAATGGGAATGTCAAAAAACTGAGAACACAAATGATCAAGGGACATAAATGGCACACATGTAACAAATGTGGATGGCTTATATGTAGAAAACATTTATGACAAGGGAATTACACACATGCCAGGTGACTTTTGAATAGGGCAAAAAAGTGGAAGAAATACATAATAGGGGAACATGGGAAGGACAACTCATATATTTATCATTAATTTGTCTCTTTATATTATTAATAATATTTTTGCTACTTGACAGCTATTATACCTCTGTTGTCCTCCAGGTGTATTGACAAAACTGAATGTGCCATTCTCACTCATCTCTTAGTTTTTTTTCTTCTACCATCTTTGTGCTTCTTCTCTTCAGGAATATCCACTGGGTTTTTGGTTTTCATTCACAAATTTAAAACTTATTCCTGATAAGAGCAGGCTCTTTAATCCCTAGCTGAGTCACCAAAAGTAGTTAAAATCCACTGTGGATTATTCCTTAAGTGTTCTGTTTATTTTGTGTGGATGATATCTTGAGATTCAAAATTCAAGTTTCTCCTACAGAATGATAGTCATTTATTGGTTAAGTCTGAGAACGAGACCCATTTTAGCCATTAGGCTATCTGACAGGAAGTGGAAAGGGGGAGAAAAATTTAATACTCAGTTTCAAACTGATTGTTTTTATAAGGTACGATGGACAGAAATAGTGAAAAGTGGTTTCATCAGTGTGGAAAAGTACCAGCTTGTCTCTGTGACAGATTAGGAAAGTCTGATTGCTGACTTGGCCAAGGTCATAGAGCTAGTAATGTCACAGCTGGGATATGAACCCAGATCTCTGAAGTCCAGGAGAATGGGAACTGGTTGCATTGTGTGATTTGGGTTTTGGTTCCAAAACTATTGAGGGCACAAGTGGGAGGAAATAACGTCTTTATCCTGGAAGTGAGAGAGAGCATGAAAACTTCCAAGGAATCTGAGTCTCTCTTTCATTTCCCCTGAGATGTGGGCTGTAGTAAATCTCTCTGATTCTTTCTCTTTCTGCTTCTAGTTCTCTCTCCGTTTCTCTCTGTCTCTCTCCCTCCTTCTCTCTGTCTCTGTCTCTCTGCTTCTGTCTCTATCTTTCTGTCTCTCTCTCTCTGTTTCTCTCTGTCTGTCTGTCTCTCTCTCCCTCCTCTGTCTCTTTCTTTCTGTCACTCTCTCTCTGCTTCTTTCTCTGTCAGTCTGTCTGTCTCTCTCCCCACCCCCTTCCTGTCATTTATAAGCTATATTTTCCATCCTGTCTGCAGACAGTTAAGGCCAAAGGAGACCCTAAAAGGTGAGTTTTCAGGTTCTCAATAGATGTAAAAGGACCAGCCTTAGACACTGGATATATGAATGATTACAGACCTTTCCTGACTGAAGATGGCAACACTGCATTATTTTCTGGTTCTTTTATTCATTCAGTTCAATAAATAAATATTTATTAAGGGAAAAGAAACCTAGCCTAGTAAATAGAGAATCAAGTTCAGGAACACAAGTGTGAGGGCAACATGGCACACAATGTCTGTGTTATCTTGGGTGAGATTTAACACTCAGTTCTCTTGAACAATATTCTAAGACTATAAATTGCAGGATAGATAATCGATCTTTATTAGTAAAATAAATTTCCTACATTGGTGTAATTAAATGTCTAAACCAAATGTAATTTTAGCATATTATGTGAATGAAACTTTAGAATGGAGTATAAGACAAACCAAAACAACCAAAAATTTTACCAGCATCAGCAACAACAATAACAACAACAACAACAAAAGTTTAAGTGACTGTGTTAGGTATGAAAGCAGAAACAAAAATAGTCCATGTTCTCAAGAAGCTTAAATTTTACTGGTTCCTCACTAATTAAGAAGTTGAGAAGATCTCTGCTTTACCAAAATTGTAGTTAGGAAGGGTATCATAAGCAGTTTCTTCCTAGAAGGGAAAGTCGATTAGCAATGATAGTTTGAAAATACTTCATTATTTCTTATTGGATCAGCAAGTGTCTAAAAATAATGGTGTAGTTCTCTCTTTCAGCTCAGCATTTCAAAACACTATATTCATGTATTTAAATATGTGCTTTTCTATCAAGTTTTCTGAAAAACTTCACAAACTGTTGACTTAGTCAAAGAAACATCACAAGAATTGTGGTAGAAAATAACACTCCAAAGGGCATAGAGATCAAGAGGCTTATATTTGCTATAATTTTAAGATGGCTTGATTTTTAAATTATTATTACAAAACCACCAAGTATACTTAACAAAATGAAGAATCATATTTGCAATAGTAAGCAGGCTATGTGACAGGGAAAATGAGCTAGTTTGCATGTAGACTGAAGGCTGGCTGGAGACAATAAAAGATTGGAAAGTGATAAATTAGACAACAATCAGGGAAGGGTAACCAGGATGGCTAAGAGCCTTGAGTGCAAGGTATATGAAAATCAATTGAACATGATGCCATTGATTAGGTTGAAGAAATAAAATGTGAATAAGAACCAGATAGCTGTCTCCAATGATCTAAAAATAATTCTCTTATGGAAAGGAAATTAGATGTGATCTTCTACACCATTAAAATGTCATAAAAATGCATATGTATATCATTAAAATTCTTCTATATCTATATCTAATTCCTTTTCCATATGATTTTTTTTTCAGTGGTTGGAATTGACAAGGAGACAAAATTAGGCCTGATAGTAAGAAAATTTCCCTAGCAATCACAGCTGCTCAAAAATAAAATGGACTGCCCCAGGAGATATTCTTCCTCACAGGAGGGTCTGGATGACCAACTATTGAATATACTGCTTAAGGAATTCTTATTCACTAGATGGCTTAAAAGGTCTCTTCCAAAAGAGATTTCCTTCTGTGAAGAAATGGTTCTCCGAGCTATAACAGCCTCCTTTTTGATAAACAAAGATACTTCTGCTTATCAGCCATCTTCCTGTTCTTTTGCTTTTCCCTCCAACCCAAGTTTCTAGATTCTAATTATTTCTGTGAAAATTGTATGCATTTAAATTATCTACTGGATACGTTAGGATTAGAAACTTTTCTTTGTTACCTAGTCTGTACTTGTTATAAACATGACAAACCCCTATTATTCCATCGAAAAAGTCATAATTTAAATTACTCTTCACACATTGTAATGCTGTTCTGCATTGTTCCTAATGAAGGTCGGGCCTATGAGATAATGTTCTATTATTGGCTGGAAGTGAGTGGCTTTTGTATTCTTGCTGCATTTGACAAGTGTACAACATAAGAAGAAGCAAGTCATTTACATAAAAAATGCCTTGTGATAAGTAAAACAGAGCATGTCCATAGCCATATATAGAAATGTGTTGGTGGATTGATAACACTACTCTGGGGCCTTTTAAAAAGATGCATATATGCTCTTGAGTTCTAATGACTAAGAATAACAAAAAATTCTCCAGATGGCAGGGATTTGCCCAACTGTGCCCTCCCTACTCCTTAATAACTACCTAATTTCTTGTTTCTACAGGACTCATAGCTCTACTTTTGACACCTAATAGAAGAGACAGAATATTAACTGCAGCTTGGCACAGTGAAGCCTTTATCCTGGCTGAAATAAAATGTTCATAAGTTATTTACAGAGTTCTCAAAAAAAATTCTCCTTGTGTTTGATTTAAGTCCCATTACATTCATTATGGATAGAGAGTAAATATTTTAGAAACTGGGGTAGCATAGGGCATGGGATTCTGGACTTGGAGACCAGCAAAACTCAATTCAAACCCTGCCTTTAACATTTATTAGCTGTTTACCCTAGTAACGTCACATAAACTTCCTGTCCCTCAGCTGTTTTTTTTCAGATCTAAGTCTATGAACTAATGATTTCTATTGATTATTTGGTTGATTAAAAGATTTTGAATCAAAGGTTTGGGATTTGAAATTGTAACTTCAGAAGAGAAATATAATTGGAAGTTGACAGTCAGTTGTCCTATGGACTCCATCAAAGTGTATAGTTCACGAGAAACTATGAGTTAGGTATAACAAAATCTGCCTTACAGAAGTTCAATTTGATCCTTTTAATAATGGGAATCACATTGTAGGGCTTTAACAAAAAAAATGATACCCATCAAGTATTGTTATGAGAGTATATAAGAATTAGCGGCTGACTCAAACCTCAGTCTCTTAATGTATAAGATTAAGTTTACATAGGTTATCTATTTTATGGGGTGGTTGCTAGGGAACAATTTTGGTGCTTCCCAATGTGAGTGATCAATACATTAAGTGCTATACAGTCATTTTTTTTTCCTTTAGCAACAGAGCGAATCTGAATAATTTCATTAACTTTTGCCTTTCTTTTCAAAGTGTGAATTTAACAACCATCAGTAAACTTGAATATTTCAAGATACAAAACCAGAGACTTAGATAAGAAATTCATTCCCATAACCTTCAATCTGCTTATTTTAAGAAATATATATATTTACATTATTTAACAAGTTATTTACAAAACTGCCCCATATTTTGGTTTCTCTTTTTGCCCTAGTGTGTGTGTGTGTGAATTCTGTGCCTTTAAAACTGTTAATATTGATGCTTTTTTGCAAATGTATCAATCTATCTGACAATTCCCTAATTTATTTTTTTTCCTTCACTATAAATTGGAATTTCAAAGAAGAAATAGAGAAGAATGTTATAAAAATATATGAGTGAAAAAAATGATGGTATCATCTCAAGGGAAGAGGAAGAGTCTAATCAATGGGTAGCTTATGTGATTTTTTGTTATCTTTGAGATGTCAAGATAGATTGAGAAAAATCCTCCATCATTTTGCATACATTACTAGTGGAGAACTTAAGCAGAACAGGATGGGTAGGCACAAATGGGTTAAGATGTATATTTTTGAAGAGAACTCCCACAATGATATCACAGATGCATTTGAGTGTTAGTATCAGGCAGGTAGGTAGTACAGTGGATAGTGCATTGGACCTGGATTAAGAAATATCTGAGATCAAATTTGATCTCAGATACTTAGCTGTGTGCCCTCTCAAGTCTTTAAATTATTTGACTGATTTCCTCAATTATAATACAAATCGGAAGTGGATAAACAACAGCACCTGCATTTCAGTATTTTTCTGAAAGTCAAATGAGATAATGTGTAGAAAACATAGTCACTAACAAATAAAAAGTGCTATAAATGCAAGCTATTATTATTAGCTCTTAATGTCCAAACCTCTTCCTTCTCTCTTTTTCTTCATATAAGTGGAGTCTTTCTCATGTACATCCCCATATTTACTCTTCTACCCTCCATCTTGATTCAATTAAATTCAGTCTGACAACCAATTATCAAGTTTGCTGAACATTGAAAAAGGAATGACATTAAGATCCTCCCTTAGACACATATAAGGTGTTACCATAGGCAAGTCATTTAATTAGTTGAAGGGATGTGACAAATCTGTATTGATGGAGTGAAATCTTAAATCAGGAGATTACCACACCAACAAATGACTTTTCCTTTCCTCCTTCCAGTCTCCCATGAATACAAAACCTCCCAGACAAAAACAACAAAGATGATGACAAATCACCACCAACATAAACACTGGATCATCTGCCCATAAATAAGAAGAAATGAACACAAAACTAAACAAAACAAAACTTTCCAGCTCAGATGTGTCCTTTCATGTTTTCTCATAGACCATCGAAGGAGAAGATGCTTTTATCTTCCCTTCCATTAGGTCCAATTGAAGTCAGTCTCAGCCCTTTTCTTACTTTCACAAGGAGGTTTGAGTAAGTATCCGATGGGACAATTCCCTCTGTACATTTAAGAACAAATTTCTGTAAAGGCTCCTAAGTCAGACAAAGCTCTATAAAGAAATTCAGGGATGTAGAATGTCTTTGGAGGCAATATTCTTTGAAATCAACATTTTTTTTATCTCAGCATATATTTGGTGATATGTATCCAGAAGTTACTTAGAGTGTTTTGTAAATATTTGAGGCAAAGAAATATCATTTTCCATGGAGGTCTGAATCTGGAGAAATTCTCTGGGCAAATGATATCATTATAAAGCAAACAATGTCTTATTTTTAAAAATCCCATCAAAGTGACTCTCCTATAGCTTTTATAGCTCTATATAGGGCTTTTATTCCATAAATAATAATGGAACTGTGATTTCATCAATGCGGACACTTCCTATAATGGTGCAAATCACAATCCATCGTTCTGTGCTTATCGTGGATGATTCTTGCCCATTTCCTCACCTAAATCCACAAAAAAAGGATATATTTAACTCAATGACACCTCTCTCTGCTTCTCTTAGCAATTTCAGGGATCCCATAAAATAGTCAGACTGAAAAATCCCTCAACCTCCATATCTGACTTTATTTTCTGCTCATACATGTTCTTGATACAATATTCTATGCCAGTTCTCACATGTAAATCATATTTATAATATGTCTTGTAGTATATTAGATAGAATGCTGAATATAGAGTCAGAAAATGGCTTCAAAGCTATGTTCAGTCCTTACTAGGCATATGACTATAGGCAAGTCATTTTACCTTCACTGAATTTTTATTTTTACATGTAGAAAATGGGGGTGATAATTCCTTTAGTACCTATCCCTCTTGTGAGATTCAAATGAAATATTGTTAAGTGCTTTGTAAACTTTGGAGTGCTACACAAAGCACTATTACTATTAATGACCTGGGAGCAACTATTATTAGCAGCACTGAAATAGGGAAATGGGAGCTTACAAAGGAAAACAAAAGGAGCATAATGGGGATACGGGAGACTGCCCATCCTACCTTTTGGGTGACTCAGGTGGGACAGATAGACAAGAATGAGGAAATGATGAGTTACACAGAATTCACATCTTGGCAAAGGGTAAGTTCTTTGAAGACAAGTTTTTTGTTTTGTCTTTCCACATGGTAGTCTTTTTAATAAATTTTAAATTAATTGAAAACAAACCTTTCTTCCCCCTAGCCAAACAATAAAACTGAACAGAATGGCAGCCAGAATTGTGGCAATTTATGTGTATAAGGATCAGTTGAACAGGATTTTTTTTTTTAGTCTAAAAAAAAAAACTAGTTGGAATATAGCATGGTTATTTTCTTCAAGTATTTAAAAGATTACCCTGGGGAAAATGATGACAATACGTATGACGTGAGGGCAGAACTTTGAGGAGTTGGTAGAAGGTACAAAGAAAACAAATTGATGCTTGACATGGGTGGAATTCCTCATATTTAAAGCTGTCAAAAAGTGGACCCGAGTCCCTCAGGAAGCCGGGAGGTATCTTGTCACTGATGGAATTTCAAGCAAAGGCTGAATACTCATTTGCTCGCTATTTGGTGGTAGGGATTCTATTTAAAGTATGCATTGGCCTAGTTAACCACTAATGTCCTTTCCCTTCTGTTGGACAAATATGTTACATATCCCCAAATGTAACAATCCCCCCCCCCACTCCTCCTGTTGACTAACATTAATATTTTATGCATTCTTATGAGTTCTTCCAGACAAGGATTTCATTATTTCCATTTTAAAGAAAGAGGAGATGGGTATTTAAATAGAGTCATTTGCTGGCACAATAAATACTATTTTTTTTGTCTGCACCGTAATTCAGAAGGTCTAGACAATAAATAACGAGGTATAAATAAAAGATAATTTTAAATGTTCACCTAACTTCTTTGGTACTAGGAAAGAAAAAAAAAAAGGAAGAGAAGCAAAGGACTGGAAAGGGAAGAAAAGAAGGAAGGAAGGAAGACTACAATGTGATTGTTCTTATATTAACACCTGCACTGAGATATTCTTGGAAACTCTTGGTTCTAACTTCGTCTTCAGTGACAGGCCTGGAGGTAATAGCTTTGTTTAATTTTTTGATATAGATTCACAGAAACAATACTCTAACTCCATATCCAACATTTCCAGGTGTAGATTCTGACTGGTAAAAGCCATAATAAGGACTTCAGGGGTGGAATGTGGGGTCCCATTTGAAGTGAAAGCCATTGCAAGTTGGGGATAAAAGCCAGAACACAGTGTTGAGCAAATAAGCTTGCATGTGTGTGTCTGGAAACTTACTCAAATTGATCAGCACACAGCCTTGAGTGTCTGAGTATCTAAGCACCTGCCCAGGTCTTGCACCTGAATCCTGGGACTCAAGCCCATTATTCAAGTAGTATATCAAACATTAACAAGCCCACTCTAATGTATACATGATGCTCTAAGCACCTTCTCCTTTTGTTTGATTTCTATATTTATAATGGGACTTCTTCAGAGGCTTTGCAGGGATAGATTGAATACTCTGGCTGCCATCCCAGACTGAATGGCAGGGATCAGAAATCCCTGAATGGCAGGAAATCAGAAATCAGAAATCATCTGGTGCCTCCCCAAACAGCCCCTCAGCAAGTAACCTATATGATTATTTAACATCTTATACAATCATAATGGAGCTCCTTGACTCTTTCTTCAGCATAATTGGCTTGATTCTTGATTGTGGGTGGTGGGACTCTCAGAATGCCCTTAGTTGGAGAATTCCACACTCTACAGCTAAAACATATATTCAGTTTTTCATCCATTTGAAAATTATTTCATTGATAAAAATGTCCTCATTTTAGTCCTCATCTAACCGAAGGTTTATCTATTTATTTTGCAAAAAAGCAGAAATAGAACTCCATTTTTGAAAAATTATTGCCTTTTTTAATGTCAAGTGAATCTTTCTACACCTTAAATTTATATCTCCTTTATATTCCCAGTACCTAAGACAGTGACATAATAGAGATTGATTGTTAACTTCTATATTTGTCTACTTCTCTTATTTCTTTAAATAGTATTTGCAGGAAGGGAAAATTACATATTTGTTTTCCAAGGCTTATTCAAATTTTTTTGTTTACAAAATATGTGTTTGACTGGGACACTGATACATTGTTGGTGGAGTTGTGAAAGAATCCAGCCATTCTGGAGAGCAATTTGGAACTATGCCCAAAATGTTATCAAAGAAATACCATCTGCTGAATGTTGGAGGGGATGTGGGAAAACTGGGACACTGATACATTGTTGGTGGAGTTGTGAAAGAATCCAGCCATTCTGGAGAGCAATTTGGAACTATGCCCAAAAGTTGTCAAACTGTGCATACCCTTTGACCCAGCATTGCTGTTATTAGGATTATATCCCAAAGAAATACTAAAGAGCGGAAAGGGATCTGTATGTGCCAAAATGTTTGTGGCAGCTCTTTTTATGTGGCTAGAAACTGGAAGATGAATGGATGTCCATCAATTGGAGAATGGTTGGGTAAATTATGGTATATGAAGGTTATGGAATATTATTGCTCTGTAAGAAATGACCAACAGGAGGAATACAGAGAGGCCTGGAGAGACTTAAATCAACTGATGCTGAGTGAAACGAGCAGAACCAGGAGATCACTGTACACTTCAACAACAATACTGTATGAGGATGTATTCTGATGGAAGTGGAAATCTTCAACATAAAGAAGATCCAACTCACTTCCAGTTGATCAATGATGGACAGAAACAACTATACCCAGAGAAGGAACACTGGGAAGTGAATGTAAATTGTTAGCACTACTGTCTATCTACCCAGGTTACTTATACCCTTGGAATCTAATACTTAATGTGCAACAAGAAAATGGTATTTACACACATATATTGTATCTAGGCTATACTGTAACACATGTAAAATGTATGGGATTGCCTGTCATCAAGGGGAGGAAGTAGAGGGAGGGAGGGGATAATTTGGAAAAGTGAATACAAGGGATAATGTTATTTTAAAAAATTACTCATGCATATATACTGTCAAAAATTATAATTAAATAAAAAAAGAAAACAAACAAGCAAACAAAAAACAAAATATGTGTTTGAAAGCTTTTCTTAGAAATTATAGAATTAAATTTTGTAATCTGCCAAGAGGTGATATGCATGGGATAGATATGCCCAAAGGGTGGATAAAATATAAAAAGAGTACAATGAATGTGCCAGTCAATTCTGGCTATTATTTCTCCCCCATACTAAAAAAAAATACATAAAACAGCTCACAATGTCAATTTATCAATTTGTTTGTGTGTTAGCAATAAAAATTTCAATATTTTCTTTTTTACTCTTAGGGCGTTGTAACTACACACACACACACACATTCATACACATAGCTAATATCTCATAATAGTAATAAGGCATTGCAAGCTAATTGAGTTTTTGAATGGCATAAAGCATTTACAACTTGTTATGACAAATCAGAACTTTATCTCTGATGTCATAAATCTTCAAGAATTTAGAATTTCTTTCATGCTACATTGAAGCATTGTTGAAATATAAAATATAATTAATTCTATTATTTGAAACAGGATCTACTTGATTACTTGATATTAAATAGTAAATAAAACTTATTTCAATAAACATTTAAGCACAAACAAGTAATTTCCAACAAAATTCAATCATTAATCTAATGTAAATCTTGCTTTTTTTTTTTTTTTTTTTTTTTTTGGTACATTCTTTACCATTTGACTTCTCTGTTTTTTGTTTTTTTTTTTTTTTTTTTTTTTGTTGTTTTTGTTTTTTTTAAGGTGTTATTTTCTTCAGTAATTTGTGTCTCCTCTAGCAAATTGTTGACTCACTTTTATGCTTTCTTTGGATCACTCTCATTTCTCTTCCCTGTTTTCCTCTAACTCTCTTATTTGATTTTCAAAATCCTTTTTTGAGCTCTTTCATGATTTGAGACTAATAAGTATTTTTCTTGGGAAGCTTTGGATGTAATAGCTTTGATTTTGTTACCTTATGACTATGTGTTTTGATCTTCTTTGTCATCATGGTAACTTTCAATGGTCAGATTTTTTTTCTGTTGTTTGCTCATTTTTCCAGTCTATTACTTGATTTTTAATAAGTAGACCTCTGTTTCCAGGATGGAGGGTGCACTGTTCTAGGTATTAAGGTTTGTGTACAGCTGTTTTCAGAAATACTTCTAGGGTCCTATACTTTTTTAATTTTTCCAAGGTGGAAAGGAGTTCTCTGCTATATTGTGATCTGGTCTGTAAGTGTCAACAAGCATTCTTTCTGTTCTGGAACTATGAGGAGGGCCTGTGGCCATAAATATGGATTTGCTAGTTTTCTTCTATCCTTACTTCAGCAGATTTTTCACCATTTTTCACCATTCCAGCCTTTTCAATAGAACAACCTAGATTATCTCTACTCAATATTATGATGTAATTGAAAAGCCCAAACTAGTTATTTTAACAGTAGCCATGAATTATAAGAAAAGAGAAAATTGCATTGATTTAGTTCAGCATGATATAAACATCTTTACATTCATAATTCTAAGACTCAGATAAATTTTTTTTCAAAATTCTCCTTGTTTTATGAACTATCCCGCACTCCTCCCTAATTTTTACCATACCAATGCACATAAAAGTAATCTTATTATTATAATAATAATTCAATATAGAATTTTGAACATCAGTGCATCCTTGAAAGTTGCTATCTTCTATGTATAAATAGGCCAAAAAAAAAACATGTTCTGAGTGAGATGATAGTACCATCACTGCTCCTCTGAGACTCACATCATTTATAAACATGTGGTTGAAAAGGCTCATAAGGTAATGGAACTCACGAAATACCTTCATGGAACATTTTTTGGTTCACAGAAAATCTATGGAGCAACATTCCAAAGAACACTGGGAAAGTACATCTAATTTATATCATTATTAAAGGACTTTATGTAATAAATGATTCTATGTTCCTCGATTTCATATGTGTCTTGAGACATAATATTATATTAAATGTAAAAAAATAAACTTGTCTCTTGAGGAGGGGGCCTTTTTAATGAGCAGTTTAGATAAATTTTGGAAAATTCAGAAGACTACAAAATGTTGTAATTTTTTGCCATTTTAATGTATAGAATACATTTTAAGAGTTAAAGGAATGTGAAAAATTCATTTTTTCCCAAATAGACCAAGTTTCTCATAGTGTTTGCTTGTTTGTTTTTTGTGATCAATAACTACCTATAAAGTAGAGATATAAAATTTACACCCACAAAAATTATAAAAATAGGAATGGGTAATAGGATTATGAAATTAGGGACAGAAGGAACAATGGAGGCCATTTAATTCTAATTTCCTGAAGCCATGTTCTTAAAACTTCCTTTAGCTCCTAAATCCAATGTACTTTTAAATATCCAGCTATCTCTCTGATTTTTAGCTTCTGGAATATCCCCCTTTTTCAAATATAATCATAACCTTCCTAGAGTCTTTTTCTAATTTTAATATATGTATATTATGTATGTGTGTGTATATGTCTAAGTGCAAACATTCACACACACATATATCCTTCTCTTCTTATCAATTAATAGGGATTTTCCCTGTAATTTTCTTGGTATAAGTAACTACCAATCAAAAAAATTGTTATCTTAGTGCAATCTTTGCACTAACTTTTAGAGAGTTACCCAGTTCACTGGGAGTTTGAGTGACTCGACCAGGAATCTATCAATCAGTATTATCATAGGTAGGATTTGAACACAGATCTTTCTAGTTTTAAGGCTTTCTTTCTATCTGCTATACCATGCAATGTCATACACACATCCTAGTAGTTATATAATTCTAAATGATACAAAAAGATTTGCATCTAATTCTTTTCACATCATAATAGTGCAATAAAGTATTGAAAACTGAGAAAAAATATATACACTTAAAAGTGTTTCTTCAATTCTAATCTCTGTGACTAATTCATGTTAATGTTTCTCTTTGTGAGCATGATGCTACTTTTCATTTGCATGCTTCACAGACAACCACTACACATAGGATGTAATCTATAGTTCATGCTCTATCAAAGCTTGCAAAAGAACTATGGCATTTATCAGTTTTGAGTCTATCTTATTGCCATTTGCAACACTCATTTAGCTTCTGTGACCCTGTCTTATACTTGGTTATTTAGATGTGACTTAGACCATATTTCATTTTTCTTCCTACTGAACCTTTGTAGCAACTATTCTATTATTATTTGACATTAACATAAGCACTTTTTTGGAGGATTCATATAAATACAGTTCCAACATGCTTCACATTTGTATATGGATATATTTTAGCTTTCAGATCTGAAATATGCAATTTCACATATAAATTTCAAAAGGGAGTCCCAGAATCACATTTGTCCAATTTCTTTCCTTGAGTATTTTGTTTCATTGCTTGCTCAGTGAAAGAATACTTTGACAATGAAATTACAAATATAATCTGTAAATCTTGATCAGGATTTAAGATGCCCAGGTGATTTATTTGTCAGTTCCAACTCAATGCATTTGCATGAATTCAACTTTTCCAGTTAAATAAAATGCTTCTGTAGGTAATATGGGAGAAATGAGATCTTTATTATTCAGTTACTTTACTTTGGGAAAATGAAAATAATGGTATGAGAGCAATGAAACCATATTACTATTGAAAGCATATGAAGTAGAGTTTATTTCTTTATTTTATTTAATTTTGCCCACTAATTATCTAATTCACTCATTGATGGGAAGCTGAATTGCTTGCTGAAAGGTGTAGTATTTCTTTCAGGCCACAGAGCAATGTCCCAGAATCAAATGACACTGTATCTTAAATGCTTTGCAGAATTAATCTTTGCAGAATCACTATGGAAAGGTTAACTATTTATTTTTATTATTATTATTGCTGTTATTATTACTATACCAGTGATTTCCTAAGGAGAACATTGAAATCTTAAAGACTTACCAGTCAAATGTAAGCTTCTTGAGGTCAGGGACATGAGACACTTTTGACTTTGTAATCCCAGGGCAAGCAGAGTAGCATACTATCTTGCATAGCTTCTTTAGAAGAATAAAATGTGTATTAAATATGGAGAAAGGTATCTTAGCTACTTACCACTAACATGCTTTATCTGTGAAGTTTCTCACCATTACCAATAACCTATCACAAATTCATGTCCAACCCCTGAGTATTTATCTTTCTGCTTTTCCTATTTTTATTTTATGATATCATCATTATCCTGTGTATAAATATGTGTAGCTTTATTCTGCCCCCTACCCCCTCCTTCCTCTGAATTCCCCAATCCTCCCTTCTCAGGCAGTCACCAAAGCATCTCTATTTTTCTTTTAGTCATTAGTCTCACATACCTGTTATTTCCATTCTAGTCCTATTGCTACTTACAATTCTAAACTCTTATCAACCCATTTTTCAACTATAAAAAAAATCCCTTTCACTGGTTTCTCTCTATTCAAATAAAATCACAGGAAAACAATGTATTATTATGAAAAGGGAAATTAATTTAGAATAAGAACTAGATTAAAAATCCAATTCTAATATTTGGAATAAGTATTTGACTTCATATATACATATAAGAATTTTCATCTAAAAAAGAGGAATATTAATAGTCATGCTAGCCACATGACAGCAACATGTTACAAGGAACATGTAAGGGAATGATTAGGTGATTCACTGTAATTTGTCAGTGAGCCACATTTGCATTCTCTTTTCCCCAAAACTAATCACAGCTGTTTTAGTTAGGATTACATGGGAATTTTTTGTGTTCACACACCAATTTCTAAGAAGAAATCTAAAATGACATTCCAGAACACCGACTTTCCAAGCCCAAGAGATGACAGTAAATATCACATTAATAATGTTTTTACAAAACTACACGGCAAAAGTAGGCCTCTGTTTATTCATAAGGCATGAGGTTTTTTCAAAGACAATATTCATGAACTTGATGTATGAATTTCAAGTCTATTACCTATGTGATCATGGAGTCTAGCTTTCAGTTTAAAGAAGAGAGATTTCCTCCAGAGTAGTGTCCAGTCAATGAGTTACTTTGTGGTTAATATTCAGTTTTTAAATTCATGGTAGGGTCTTCTGGAGAAAAAAAAATGTGGTTTTCTGAGCAGCATTGCTCCCTCTGGAAAGATCTCCATATAATTCCTGAACAATGTATTTCTTAGACAGCAAAGCCACAACTGTGGGGAGGGGAGAGGAAAAGATTCAGACTTTATCATCCTCCACTATTAGAGTGAGTTATTCAGACAGGGTAGATTTTATGGGAAGAGACTTTTGAATAAGCATCCCCCAAAGAATGAGAAAGATCTATCTGGAGGATGATATGATTCTTAGGAGTCTGTTTAGGACTATCGTAAAGAGTATCTCATGAGAATATTAAAGTATCACTCTAACCTCCCCCACAAGTTCATTTTCCTTCTGAGGGAAAACTCAAGGGCTGTTTGAAAATCTGTGCTCTGAGAATGGTTGGTATTTTCTGCATTTTCTGTGGAGTGAAATAAATAAAACCTTTCTGAAACTCAATATTTCTTTATTACCTTAACTGATTATATATGTTTATATATTAGGGACTACCGCTATTTATATTTTGGGAGATGTAATGAAGAATTATACCAAAGGTATACTGTATTTTTTTCTTTAAATAATTTAAGGAATGGGTAATAAACTAAAGAAATAAAACGATTTTTCTCTCCTAGCTATACCCCTGACTCTCTAGAATTCTCCACCTTATTCCAGCAGTCTTCTTCTCACCTTTGAAGATATCTCTTCTCCATTCTCTAATTGGTGAGTACTTTATAAGACCTCCATTCTGAAAAAGTACATAGGTCATTCACTCCTTCATTCTTCATAAGATGGATAGCTTTTCTTCCATCTGCTTTTTAAAATTTTTTTATATTTTAATTTTTTTTATATTTTATTTTACCTCAGTAGAATATAAGTGGGGCAAGGGCTTTCTTTTTCCTTGTATTTATTTGCCCATTGGAACCAGTCAACATGACTGCTATTCTTGAAGGTTGCTCATCTTTTATTTTAAATATATTACATATCATAAAGATATATATATGTATATATGTGTATATATGTACATATACATAAATGTATGTGTATATATGTGTTTGTGGCAATTGGCAATATTTACATATATATTATTGCCAATAATATATTTACATATATATTATTTACATTATATATATTATATATTATATTTATATATTTTATATATATTATTTACATATTGACATATATATTATTGCCAATAATGTAAATATTGCCAATTCATCCTGGATTTTTCTTCTGTTTGTCTAAGGCTCTCTCACCCACATTTTGAAAATCTGTTTCTCTTGTCTGCTCACAATGAAGCATCATGTATTTTTTCAAAAAGCATAACTCATATAAAAACCTTTCTCTCTATTTCTGTCTTTCTCAGTCTTAAGCCATAAGCATGGACAAGACACCGCAAATGAGACCTGAAATGCCTCCCCCTTTATGGCTATAGGTATTTTTGAAGGGTAATAAGCCCACCAGCTTTTCTGTGCCATAAGACTTTATTGAAAGATGCTTCCCAAACCCATGAGGGCTGACATCTTTTCGGTTCTTAGTTAAGAGCATCAGAATTAACTAATTTTACCTTGAATGTTTTATTTTGCTCCTTTCAAACACCATAAGTCAATCTCCATCATCAGTTTCTCTCTTCAGGCAGCTAATGTCTTCTCCTGTTTTCTCATCTTTCCATCTATTCTCCTGTTTTGTAGCTTCTAATGCCTCTAGTCTTGGTCTCTCATTACCAAAGGATTCATTTCTATTTCAAGTGGAAAAAAAATCCAAATCTACAATTCAACCAAGTATCACACAAATGAAAAACAATTTTGTGATTCATATTTTCTTACTTTAAAATGGCCTTATGCAAATGAGCTGATGAATTATGACATATGTGATCATCTCCGTCTTCAGTCATTATTTGTCCACTTGAGCTACTTTCAGATAAATTTAGTCAAGAGGCAGTTTTCCTAAACTGCTACATTCCCACTCTAGTGGTCCTACATCATTTTTGTATCAGTCATATGACATATCACAATCAATTCTGTATAAAGTGTCATTTTTGCACGTCTTTACTTTGAGATTTTTGCTATGATCATTAATGATAGTATTTTTCGTATGAAACATTCACCAATATTTTTGATGTTGAATAAATTAGTTACTAATTATTATTTTGGTAGAATTCACCACCATCAAGTCAGAGACAAAATTTAATCATATGCTTCAGAAAAACAAAGTTTGAAAATTTGTTTTGGTGGCAAACTTTATTAGGGAATTTATAGACATAAAGACATTTATGCATTTGTCTGTTCTAGTTCTCTTTTCTTGGTTTAGACAATAGAAGAGAATAGAATATTCATACCCTTTCACTAGATGAAGATTATTAATAAATGAATAGAAAAATATTTCATTTTGGTGAAATATCACCTAGATAATCCAATAATATTCTGTTCTGATGTATCATTGTGGCTTGGAAGTTAGTATGGAATCTTGAAAGTTACACCAGCAGAGAACAAATTCTGGAAGATCTGACTAAATGGGAAAGGAAAACTTTTGATTATGGCTCCAGAAAGTGACTTGTGTCTCTCATCTAAGGACTGAGAAAGAATTATTAAAAGAATGTAATCACCATTTGATAAATGGCTTATGTACAACTATTTTTGGGGAAAAATGGTTCAGGTTTTTAAAAAAATCCATAGCTAATTTAAAGCCATGGTAGAGACTGATCCTGTGGGACATCTTTACTGGCAGAGAAAATAGTCATATAAATAAAATCACTTTTTTTCCAAAAATATTGAAATGATGAATAATCTGTCCAAAAACTTTTGATATATTTTAATACCAATAGATATATTCTGAGTATAAAGCTAGATCAAACTTTATTGTGAGATTGTGGGCACTTGAGTGCTAGATCCCTGTATGCTATGTAAAGTAGTATGCTTAAAAATTAATTACATAATTTGCCTACATGTTGAAAAAATGCAGAAAATAGGAAGAGTCAGATAACCTTCAATTTTTAGAAATAAAATTTCTAGAAAACCTCACTAATAGAATCATAGATAAAAAAGAAACAACAACAACAACAAAAAAGACACAAAGAAAAAATTAGTGTGGCAAAAGTTTGGAGAGCAAAGACTTAGAGATTGACACACTAACAACAGTGATAAGTAACAGCATAATTTCAAGAAAGTTTGCTCAAGAAATTCAATAAACAATGGAAATTATTTAAGATAGAAACAAGAGGGGAAAACAGAAACCTGGGCCATTCAAACTAGGTCAAAGAACAGTATTTCATAGTAATAAAGAACTAGACAAATTTGAGAACAGTTTTCTAGGAAAAATCACTTAATCTCTCTATGTGACTGTTTTCTCATTAGAACAATAAGGTAGATAGACCCAGCTGCCTTTAAGTTCTCTTCCAGAATTATCTCTATGATCCTATATATCTAAGGCACTCTTTTTTTCTTTGTTTGTTTTACATGTTGTTATTACCTATTAGGGTAATTCTAATTAGATCATATTTCCCATTAAATATCATCTTTTATTTATTTATTATTTATCAGTAGATATTTTTAATTAATTCAAAATTATTTTATAGTCTCTATTCATATTATGATTTTCTTAAAGATAATCGCATTTAGATTATATAGATGATATCGATAATGCACCCCCATGGCATATCAGTGGAGTAAGACTATGAGAAATCTGATATGCCTACTTGTTTCTGGATTATCCTTTCAGCATGTTGCACATGACTAATTCACTTAGCACTGCTGCTCCACTCTCAGAGCCATCATTGTAAATCGATTGAAGCAATCCTCAAAACCTCTGAAAGTAAAGAAGGAATATTTTATACCAGTCTTGCTTCCACATGTCATATTGGAAGAAAATCATTGATCTGGAATGGTTCACCCTAATTATCCACAAAATTTCTACAATCTCTTCCTTTTTCACTCCAAACTAATTTTGCTTGAAATATTTGAATAATTGAAGAAAATATATTCAACAACCCCAAGCTATAAAGAAACATATTATCTAAGGGGTTTACCTTGCAGTCTACAAATCTGACACATGCATATTTTGCTCCATACAAGGGTTTTGTATTATAAGTCACCCTCTTTCAAACTTCCCCACCTGTTGAGGTTGTTCCCAACACCTGTTGAGGGTGTCACCAATTTTTCTAGATGCATAGATTTAAAACATTGATGTTATCCTCAGTTCCTCATTTCACTCACCTCACATATCCATTCACTTGCACAATTTTTTTTCTTTCTGCATATTTTCTCTCTTCCTCTCATCTCACATAGCCCTCAACTTATTTCAGTTTCCCCTCATCTCTCCCTGGAATATTACAATAGCATCAGTTTATTCACTAACCTCAAACTTCTCCCCACTTTAATCTATCTTTCAAACAATGTCAAAAGTGATTTTCCAAAATTCAAACATGTCACTTCCCTTCTCAAAGCCAAATAGATAAAACAAACAAATAAACATCTTTCCAATAAATTTCAGGGACTCCCTAATATATCTAAGATCACACATAAAAACCTTTGTTTGACCTTTAAGTCTTTAAATGTTAATCTATGAATTCAAAACTTTCTTACCTTTTTTGATCTTTCCCATTATGCCCTCCATAAATTCTACAATCATACTGGTCCACTTGGTATAACTCATTTTTTCTTTCATATTTTAAAAAATCTTTGTTTTGACTGTTTCCCAAGCCTATAATACTTTCTTTCTTTGCCTCTGCTTTTAAAGCCTTGATTTCTTCAAGATTTAGCTCCATATCCTCCTAAACCATAAAGCTTTTCCTGACTCTTCTGGTTGCTATTATCCTTCCTCCTACAACTTTCCTAGGAACATCTCAGTGTAGAAGACAAGTGTCTAAGACTAATTCATAGAAGAGTAACTGATATTTATTAGTAAAGGGAGTTTTCACCTGAGAACTAATAAGATTAATTGAATCACAGGTCAGGATAAACACATAATAATCATAACAATAATAAATACACATATTTACTGACTGTGGATATTGAAGCGATTTAATTATTATGATCCATTATCAAAACATATATATATGTAAACTGATGAATATGTATACTCATACATATATGCTTCTGAGTATGTATATGTGCATGCACATAAATTAAATTTCATTGTGTTTCCATATACATTAATGTGCAATGTATATTGTTGCATTATGCATGTGCATATATGCAATGGACATGAATACAGATATGTAGATGCCTTTATCATGTATTATATTAGTTAAATCATAACAACACATCATATCCATATTTTGAGAAAATATATACAGGCATTTATTTTTGTTCTGATTATTAAATGAAGGGCAGAGAGACAGAAACAGTGATAGAAATAGAGACTGAGAAACAGACAGAGAGATGGACTGTCAGATCTTCCTCATCTGACACTGGCTGACTCTTGGGAAAAAATGTGGTGCCTAAAATCATTGACACTCATACTGTGTGATTCCTTTACATCCCCTCTGTTTTGTAAGATTAGATTTGAGATCATGGTAAAATTCTTCCTAAAATGAAAAAAAAAGTCAGAATCCTATTTTTAAAAAGAAAATGCATATTGCCTTTAATTTCTGCCCTAGGATACTATTGTTAATTAAATCTAAGACCTGTCCTTTGTCACTGCTAACTTCAGTAGCCTTATAACCATTCTCCAAAAGAATTGTGACATTGATGGATAAACTCAATTAAAGCCTGGGCATTATATAAGTTACACAGGGAACAGCACGGATCTTTACCAATCTACCTTTAAGCCTTGCAATAAATATTTCAAAATGAAACAGTCTTAAATTATGCTGAAAATGCATGTTAGCGAGTCTAGATAGAAATACAAATCAATTACTCTAAATTTTCTCTGTTAGAAAGCAACATCTTTTTTCTTCCACTATTATAGCATCTTATAGATGCATTCAACAAGCTGAATTTGAAAAATGCCCATTCTGTTCCCCCTCATAAATACTTTAAAAAATCTTCTCAGTTTTAGCAAAGTACTAGTATATCAAGTCAGAAGAATTTAATGTAGCATAGAAATAGGTTTATTTTGCTAAAATGTGAAGGCCCTAACACACACGCCTATATAATACTCTCATGTATAGAAATGGCCTAAAATATCAATGCCTGAGGCAAAATGAGGTTTGAGAGGCTCTCTGAATTGAAGATGAACTCTCTCTGAACTTGGAGAGTATAATCACCTTCTCTATTTTTGTACAATTGTAGAACAGAGTTTGTTTATTAATCTGAAACAGGTGGACAAGGAGAGTCTTCTTCCTTCCGCAAGGGGCAGTCACTTTTCCCTGTATCAAACACTAACATTGGTAGATAAGCTCCTGGGAGAAGATCGGAAAGAAGGGTAAATATTGTAGGAGTAACAAGGTCTGTTTTCAAGCTTACATCAGAGAGGGAATGGAAAAGCTGAGGACTAATGATGTGACATGCTGCTGGCTTCCTGACACAACTATCATCTATTTATTGTTTCTCCATTTCTCTATCTATAGATTATCTATCATCTATTGATTATTTTTCTATCTTTCTATCTATTACTGACATAGACAATATAGAAATCTATTTTGATTGAAAATCCATCTGTAAAGTGGTTTTGTTTTTCTTTCACTTTTAATTGGAAGTGGGGAAATTGGAGTCAAAGAGAAGTGGATTTCTGCTGATTTAAAAAATAATGAAACAAATTTAAAAAAAAATTACAATTTGAGAATGGTGGGATATTCCATTTCTTCAGACACAGTTAATATTTCTTCTTCACCCCTATATGCCTTGTGTTTATACCCTCCCAAAGTATTCACAGAGTGATTTAATATTTGAGAAATATCATCATCACAATCACCATTATTGCTACGCCACACCTCCAAAATAAGGGGGCCTGGATGAGAGCCCAATACTGCTCAGATGAAAATGATTTTCTAGCTGCTATCCAAATGCATTCTCAAGCTTTTACAGTTTTGCCTAGGTTAAATCTTCTCAAATACTGAAGAGCTTTCAATCCTTATCAATTTCTTCCTAAAATAAGCACATCATGTTATTAACTGTATACCCGACAGTCTTAGCAATGAATAATCTATTTAAAATAGAAAAGAAAAAAATAAAGTACTGGAGAATAAAGTCCAAGTTGTCCTACTCTTTTGTATTCCCAAAATACAGCTTTTTTACACTGTGATCCTCATGAACATGTAGTATATAATGTGAATACACTTGTTCTCAATGAAATCTTAATTACTAGTGCTACTAATGACTGTTAGGCTGGACCATCTAGCCTTTAGATTTGGAAACAACTCCTGGTGTATTCCACAAAACAAGCAAATGATCATGGAAATCTTGTCGGCCTCATCCAACTGATTCTAATGACTCTACTTTCTGCTTTCAGATGCCTATGTCTTTGTGCCCTCGCTAGGATGCTTCTGTCAGGCTAATGGTAAATGTAGACAGAAAATTATGATCATAATATTTTATTTTTTACATCTCAGTTCTCAGTGAAAAGACTTCATGTTGCAAGCCTTCATATATGCTGTCTTCAGACAGTCCTAGTCTCTCTAATTATATAAAAAATTGTGGGATCCTGAAAAGCCACCCTCCAACTGAACTACTTTAATAATTTCATATTAACTATTTAGTAACTAAATAGTTAACTGACTTAATCATGATGCCACAGGATGTAAAATTTAGGGCCTAAATTCAAATAGAAACTTTTGGATTAAAAATCCTCTTGCTTTTTTTAAGTATACTTAATTACTTCATAAGGGAAAAGAGGATTTACTTTACAAAGATCTCATTATAGACAACTATCCTGAAAGCATTGCATTGCACAATTGCAACACTAACATTTATCACAAAATGGGTAAATTTATTAAAATATTTTTTTCAAATTTATTAGAATAATTTTTCCAGTTTATAAAAATGATGTTTTTTCTTTTTTTACTAAAGTAAAAGCATAATCAGAGTTCTTTCACATAAACACTTTGCATAAATTAAATTCAACTTCAATTTATTTTGGTAGACAATAAAGCTTTATCATCTTTATTATGTTTCCCTTTTTTCCTTTCTTCTTTGAAATGATTTCTCAGGACTACCATATAAAAAGAGCTTAATTAATTAACCTTTCATTTCCCAATTGCTTTATGCTTGGATAACATCATAATGCTGCATTATACTTTTCCCCCTTAAGACTTAGTAGACATTCCCTTTTCCAATCTATTCATCTGAATCAGAAGAGAGAAATAATACTGAGTTTTATTTCCAAAGTTATTCATAATTATCATCTATATACCTTTTTATCTAATGTATAGAATTTGCTATCGCCATCATAATCATCAACATGGCAATAATTTAGAATACCAAGTAAAACAGAGCTTAATTCTAATTATCTAGAAATTCATTCACTATTTTTCAATTAAAGGAATTTCTCTACAGATAAGATTGATATGATATTAAAAATGATTTACAAAAGTACCAAATTTCAATTTGGTCATATCCCAGGTATTATACTTTTATTTAAAAAAGTTACTTTGATGAAATAATATCAAGTTTTAGACCATTAGTTTTTTATTGTTTTATTTGTTCATTTTGCTTTTATTTGTCTTTAGTGGAAATCAATGGGATATGTGAACAATTAATTTTATTGTCGTGGGAAATTCTCAGTTTATACATTTCATCCACTAATGTAAACCAGATAGCTACCTGTAGTTTCGTGCTAGAGAATTGTCTGAGGCACAATAACAAAACTTGTATGTTTATTTCAATCAACACTGAGTAAGTTCTACTATGGTGATTGGCATTGTGGTAAAACCTGAAGGTGCCAAAAAAATGGGGAAAATAACTTCCCTCAAGTATCTGATAATCCAATGGGGGGGGACATGCAAACAGTTTTATTTAGGATAAATAGGAAATAATAGAGAGACTATACTGGAATCTTTTACAAATTTAGAACAATGTCTGATCTTACATACTCCAAAGGAAATAGTCAAATAAAGCAGTGAATGGGATAATTTAGAAGAAAACCCGTGTTTGAATCAGCTCACATCTCTTTTTCCATTAGTAACCACACAAAGTCAAGAGGTCTACAAGAAAGAGAATGACTTCTTTTTGAAGAATTTGCATATGAAAATTATAGATAGTTTTCATACCAGATCAGAAGTCATGGCTGATACCATTGGAAGGAATATCTCAATATATGAGAAAAGAGATCTATCAAAATATGACCCATCAATGGAGCACAGATTTTACAGTGGTTTAACAAGCTAGGGCTATGGGCTTAGTGACACACCTTTAAACCAAAACCTTGTTTTGTTTTTATTTTTTTTTCCTTTTTAAGTTTTTCAAAAGTACAAAAAATTTAATACTGACATAGTATACAAATTAAAATCTTTGTAAAAAATATATTTTCCTATTTATTAGTTTGTGTAGCTTAACCAAAGCATAGCACTGAAAATGCTCAGATGGACTTTAATCAGTTCCACAAGCACAAAGGTTTGGTCCTGGCCTTACTGTTAATTTTTATTAGATCTACACATGCAATCTGGCTGTGATAGGAGGATTTGTGAGTAAGTTTAGAGAATTCTGCTCATTGTCAGAAAGTTAGCCACCAGGCGATGAATTTTAGTACTTATTTTAGACATGAGACAGAAAAATAATTACCAAAGTGCAGAGGAATCTACCCATAGTGATAAAATATACATTCATGAAGTATTTAATTGAAATTTAATTCAAGTAAACAAATATTGAAACCTACTATACACAATGCAATAATAAAAGCAAAACAATTCCTATCCTTCAAAGGAGCTTGTTTTCTACTTTAAATATAATTTCTGTTTATATATAAGTAATAAATTATATTAAGGTTAAAAAGACACACTGATAAGCACCTTTTGCCCCAACTAAAAAAAAAAAAAAACCCAGATGCTACACACACACACACACACACACACACACCACACACACACACACACACAAAATCTCTTCCAGTGCTCTCTGACCCACAATTACATCTTTCATTCCATTTCCAGAAGCCTGACTTAGACTATAGGATAGCTTTCTAGTTAAAAATAATACTTTCCCATTTAAATATAAGCACCCATAGTTTCCACAAGAAAGATTCTTCCAGAAGAAGAGACCAATCTTATTCATAGTTAAATGTCCAGTCTAGGCCAATATTTTGTACATAAAAGCTGATTAAAAATATTTAAATTAAAAGCATTTAAAACAATGGAATTGTGCTCAGAAGGCAGCCCAGAAGGGAGTGCTATTTCCTCATATGTAGTTTAATGCTAAAATAGTCATTTATTCCCCAGACAAATTGATCATTATGATTTTCCACCCCTTGAGTGCAGATGTTCCCTGAGGCTCTGTCCAGAAATTTCTTTCTCTTCACTTTCTTTTTTGGTGATTTTTATTCATTCCCATGGGTTCAATTACATCAGCTGCCTGGTGGACCTCTTCACCTATCTGCCTCATTGTTATCTCTTACTTAACATGTCTAAATAACCTTAAATTCACCCTCCTCCAAACTTCAGTATTTGGCTGAGGGTACCGTCAACTGTCAATCACAATGGAATATTCCAACATCGGAATTATCCTTGACTCTTCATCTCACTGCAATCAATCCTTAATTCTTACCTTTCTCCACTAATTTAACTATGACTACAGTCCAAGTCCTTATATGGAAAATTGCATCACCATTGACATTGTTCTGAACACCTGCCATTCCTGTTCTTTCCCATCTCTCTTCTCAAAATTGTCAAAACTAAATTCTTATTGAACAATTTTAACCACTATTTAGTTGAAAGAACATAGTATGTGAAGTCAGATAACCTGGGCTAAGGTTTGGGGTCTGTCACTATTTGAATAATATTGGTTCAATCCCTTAAACTCTCTAGTCTTCTTCTTACTTAACTATATAATGTTTCATTGAATGACTTCCAAAATCTCAAGCTCCAAATCCCATGATTCTATCAAATAATAAATCACTGTTTGGACTTAAAAACTTTTCACATTGTGGTCCTCTTTTGTTTTTCCATTTTTCTTATTCTTTACTTCCTCTACGCACTTTATGATCCATCAATAAAAGGCTTCTTGCTGTTCCTCATGTTTGACATTCCATCTTCCAGTTCTATTCTTGGAATGCTTTCTCTTCTCAATTCAACTTCAGTCTATTTACTTCCTTCAAGACAGACAACAGCTATTTATTTAGAGCAACTATGGGTCACAATCCTATGTGAGGCTGTCTAACTAAATGAGGAGATCAAAATTTTGATTCATTATTAGTAAATGATTGATTTGTGTGCCTAGTTTATATACTTATTTATCATGCAAAAAGGGGTCATGAGAGGAAAAAGTTTAAGAAACCCTTCTTTAGAGAATGCCTGATTGTGTCATTCTCAGTGCCAGATTATTATACTTACTTGGTATATACACACAGATGTGCATATAAAATGTAGAAACATGTAATGTGTATATGTATTTACACATAGGTCTATGTACAAACATATATGCACATATATAAGATAGATTTTTACTTATTATATTCCCCATTAGAATGTGAGCTCCTTGAAAAGACACCCTTTTTACTATTCATTGTATATCTATTTAATCTCATTTAATCTATTTAATCTAATCTATAATAATCTAATGTAAATCTATTTAATCACAGTGCTTGGTAATTATAAAGTACTTAAGAATGACTTATTGTTGACAATATCTATGATCAAAAAAAAAATCTTCAATGTTTCCCTATTGCCATTAACTGACAAAAGTGAACCCCAATTTACTGTTTTTCTATTGCTTTTCTTCTTTCTAAGTTAGACTCACTTTTCTCTAGGTATCCCAAATATGTATTTCTTCGTCTCCTCTCCACTTTTAGTTTAAATCTCTCTTGATCAGACCTTCACTTTTAAGTAAACCTCACCTTGTCCCTTAATACTATGTACTACATCTCTGGCCCAAGATCTTGTCTTTTCTGTATCTGAAGCCATTGTCCAGAAGTAATTGGAACGGGCATTCATGTAGTGGTTTAAACCTTAACAAACACTTCATGTGCATGATTTCACTTGAATCTCTCAGAGAAATGCTTGAAGCATATATTATATATTATCATACACATTTTATAGATAAAGAAACTTAGGGTCAGAAAAATAAACTGATTTGTCCATCATCATATAGCTAATAATTATTAGTGGCAAGATTCAAATTCAGTTCTTTGAGTTGAATCAATTCCACCACCATTTGTTAAGTATCTATCACATACAAGAAATAGATTTCCTGAATATAGGTTCAGCAATCTATCTGTCATGTCACCATTTTAGAAAAAAACAAAAACAAAAACAAAAACAAAAAAACATTTCCTATTGTCTAATAGCATTTTAAAACATGACAACTCACTCAAGGAGTCAGTAATGATAATGTTCATCTTTCTAACTAGAAAACTGTCATTTTCTCTAAATTTCCTAATGATTTTATTATTCTGCATCCCAGCTGACCAGAAGTACCAGGCAGTGGTTCTGTCAGATTAAGTGAGCAAAACTAGAGATGCCTGAGATCTCCAGGGTATCACATGTTAGGCAACCATAGCTTCAGGCTACCTGTCTGGGGATCATAATACCTGAACTACTGCCTGAAGCAAAAAAGGACCAAAAAATCTTCACTTTTAGAAATGAAAAAGGCAACTACAGTGTACATAATACTAAGGGGTGGATAGGAAAGAAACACAAAATTCAATAAAACAAACTTCAAATACCTTTATCTATGTCCATGTGTATTCTGGGCAAAAGGAATAACTTGTCACCAATAGTAACAGAAGTGAAAGTGAAGAAAATAAGTGAAAGAAAGAATAAAAGAAATCCTCAGGGGGAAAAAAAACAATTCAAAACAAAACTGTATCTGAGAAATCAACCTCAGAGAGTTTATTCTTTATCTGATTTCTAATATCTGCTGTGATAGGAAAAGTAGGATTTTCCAGAAAGCAATCTTCAGTTTCATTTTTAAGAATTGTAAAAACATTACTGCCTACAGGGATCTTTTAATTCACTTTATAGAGCATGAAAAGTGGTATGGCCAAATGTATGAAAATTGCTGTTTTTATTTTTACAAGAGCCACAAAACACTATAATCATATTGACAGATAATAAAATTTACTTGATAAAATATGATGACAGCCAATTCTATAAGACCTTATTTTTACACAGGAGCATGGTAGAAACAGTGAAGTCAGCAATGGAGCTAGAATCTGAGAACTTTAGGGCTATGCTTGTCTGTTTTTGTTTTTGTTTTTTTTTTTTTTTTTTACATCTGGATGATGCAGTTCCTGTAACGCAAAACTTGAAACTAAGGATGCCCAATCTCCAAACTCACATTTAGCTGCATGATGAGAAAAATCACTTAATATCTGTGTGCCTCAAATTCCTTTCCTATGAAATAGAGATAATTATACCACTCACCTTCCAGAGATGATGGAAAGATAAAATGAAGTAATATTTTTAAACTTTAAAGCATAGTACAAATGTTAGCTCTTGTTTATTTTCCCAACACTACTGTTTACTTGCTGCCTTATATGTCTTTCTTTCAGATTCCTTATTTTTTCTCAAAAGCTAAGTTCCAAAGATACTTTGTACAAGCTATTTTTTCCTAACTACTCTAATAAGGTGAAATTATTTTCACCTTATTCTTATTAAAAATAACAACAACAACAACAAAAACAAATATAGATTCATCTAATGATCCCAAAACTAAATATACTGGTTTATAGGCCAATGGAAGCCTTTTTTTTTTTTTAATTATTAGTTTTCAACATATGCTTTCACACAATTTTGATTTGCATTTTTCTCTCCCTCCCACCTTATTCCCCAGAAGGAAATCAATTTGATATACATTATTCATGTATAATCATAATAAATAAATTTCTATATTCATCACATTAGTCATGAAAGAAGAATCAGAAGAAAAGGGAAAAATACAAAAAAGAAAAAAACAACAAAAAAGTAAAAACAGTATGTTTCGATCCACATTCAGACCTTATAGTTCTTTCTCTGGATAAGGATAGCATTTTATTTTGGAATTGATTTAGATTGTTGTATTGCTGAGAATAGCAAAATCTATAAAAGCTGATCACCCATCCAATGTTACTGTTAGTGCAAACAATGCTCTGGTTCTGTTCATTTTGCTCAATTCTTTGCCAACACAACCCCCCCAAAAAAAAAGCTGCTATAAACATTTTGAGCACATGGGTCTGTTTCCATTTTTTATGATCTCTCTGGGATATAGATCTAGTAGTGACACTGCTGGATGAAAAGGTATGTTCAATTTTTTAGCCCTTTGGACATAGCTCCAAATTATTCTCCATTATGGTTGGATCAGTTCATAATTCCAATAATAATGGATTACAAAGGATGTTTTTCCTTTTGATAAATCATACCTTAAGCTCTCTGAAACTTTAATGTAGAAGGTATTCTGTCCTGTGAAATACTGAATCTTCCTCCTTGATATATAAATGTTTGTTTGCAGTATTTTCTCCTTGATGTGATACTTCTGGAATTCAGCTACATATTCCTTGGAATTTTCATTTTATGATCTCTTTATGATGCTATTGGTGGTTTCTTTTAATAAATGATTTACCCTCTGGTTCTAGGACATCAGGGTAGCTTTGCTTGATAATTTCTTGAAAGATTCTGTCCCAAATCTCTTGGTAATCATGGCCTTTAGGTAGTGCAATAATTCTTAACTTATCTCTCCTGGACCTATTTTCCAGGTTAGTTATTTTTCTATTTTTTCTAATTAGGTATTAAACATTTTTCTATTTTTTCATTCTTTTGATTTTGTTTATATGATTTTTGAAGTCTCACAGAGTCATTAGCCTCAACTTTTCCCAGTTCTAATTTTTAAGGAAGTATTTTCTTTAGTTAAGTTTTTGTACTTCCTTTCCCATTTGGCCAATCATATTTTTTTGGATTTTTTTCCTTAATGAACTTTTGTGCTTCCTTTTTCTAGATGTTGACTCTTTTAAAATAATTTCCCTGAATAATTCTTATATTTTTCTTTCACTTTTTCTTCTACCTCTTTAACTTGATTTTTTAAAATCCTTTTTGATCTTTCTTCCCAAGAGGATATCATGGACTTGAGACTAATTCATAATCCCCTTAGAGATTTTGCATGTTTCCATTTTAACATTACTGTTCTCTTCTGAGTTTATGTTTTGATGTTCCCTGTGACCATTGTAACTTTCTATGATTTCTGTTTCTTACTCATTTTCTGAGCCTATTTTGTGACTTTTAAAATTGAAATCTTCTCCTGGACCACATAGGATACTGTCCCAAATTTCTTATGCTGGAGGGCCAGAGGTTTCATCACTGGCTTCAGTGTAAAGGTTTCAGAGGAACTTGGGGCTCTTCCACTGTGTTGGAATGGCTTGGTCTAGTCACACCTGTTATTCTAGGGTTCGAGGGATAGCAATTTGTTTTTTATGCTGAGGGTGAAGGCCTCGTGCCTTGCCTGCTGGTCCAGGATCCCAGGGTCTTGGGAGTTGATAGCACTGGAGTCCAGTGCTTGGTTCATACAAGTTTTTCAATATGAAAATCTTGTTCTCTAATCAGCTGACTAGTTAAAAAAGCATTTATTGATTATCTATATTATTTTACACACTATCTTAAGTACTGAAAAATCAAATGCAAAGAGAAAGACAATTCCTTCCTTTACAAAGTTTACATTTTAATGGCAGAAAATAATACCATAATAGGATGCTTATAAAGGTGTAGAGGAATGAAATAGTAAGAAGCAGAAAATAGGAAGCCCAATGTGAAGCCTCGATAGGACCACCATGGGGCTAACAGCCATGCCTTCCTTAAACTGAGGTTTTAGAAAAAAATCCTCCATAAAAAGAAGGGGCCCTGAGAGTGGAGGAGACTTCCCATGTGTGCATTTCAAAGTTGCAGTAAGTATTCAAGATGAAGTGATTTCTGGAACATAGAAGAAAGAAAGCCTTTTCCAACTGTGCTTTCTTATTCCTTTATCCTTCTCATTACTCATTTTTTTTCCTATTGTTCCTCTCCATCATCTTTCTCAGGACTGATTTTCTTTCTCATAATCTCAAGTTTCTAACTAAAGAACTTTCTTTATTTCATCTCTGATGTGTTGATCACCTCTTCCTCGTGGACCCTCTCTTTTTTCCTGGTTTTCATGGCATTATCTTCTCCCATCTTTCTTTTTAAATTTCTGACCTCAGTGTCTCTTGATGGATCATTATATCAACTCTTGTCTCCTTAGTATGAGTGTTCTCCAAACAGATGTTTAGGTCATTTTTTTTGTTTTTCTTGCAAAGTATTCTCTCCCTACCAATGATTCATGGTGCAATTATCATTTTAATATAATTAATACCCAACAATTTTTAATGGCTTTCTACGACTTTTTAAATTTTTGTTTATTTAATATTTTGGCCAGTTATAGTCAAAACAATTTTTTAAAATTTGGTTTTAAGATTTTTGAGTTCTAGATTCTCTCCCTTATCCCCACTTACTATTAAGAAATCAAATGTGAAGTTATATAAAACATTTACATAAAAGTCAAGTTGTGGGGGAAAAACATAAAAATCTTCAAGAACAATTAAGTTAAAATTAAATTTAAAAGAGAAAGAGAGAGAGAGAAAGAGAGAGAGAAAGAGAGAGAGAGAGAGAAGAGAGAGAGAGAGAGAGAGAGAGAGAGAGAGAGAGAGAGAGAGAGAGAGAGAGAGAGAGGAGAAAGAAAAGAGAGAGAGAGAAAGAGAGAGAGAGAAGGAGAGAAAGAGAGAGAGAGAGGGAGAGAGAGAGAGAGGGGGAGAGAGAGAGAGAGAGAAAGAGAGAGAGAGAGAGAGAGAGAGAGAGAGAGAGAGAGAGAGAGAGAGAGAGAATGTTTCTGTCTGTATTCAGACTTAATGAGTTTTCTCTCTGGGTATAGATAGAATTTTTCATCATAAATTTTTTAGAGTATTTGTGTTTTATTTAATTATTGTTGTTTATTTTTGGTAAGACAATTGGAGTTAAGTGACTTCCCCAGTGTCACATAGCTAGGAAGCATTAAGTGTCTGGGCTGGGTTTGAACTCAGGTCCCTCTGACTCCATGATCAGTTCTCTATCCACTCTAGCATCTAGCTGCCCCCAAGTGTGTTTGTAGATGATTGTACTACTGAGAATAACTAAGTGATTTACAGCTGGTCATCCCAGAATATTGCTATTACTTTGTGTACAGTATATTTCACTTTGTTCATGAAGGACTTTCTGGACATTTTTTTTTCTTGAGAGCATCCTGTTTATCATTTCCCAGAGAACAATAATATTCCACCAGAGACATTTGATTCACAATTTCTTTTACAATTATTATTGCTAATTGCATTCCCCCCATTTATTCTCTTGCCCACCCTGTCCCTCCTTAAAAGAATTTTGGTACTGAGTACTCCTTCCCCAATATGCTGTTTCTTTTATATCCTACTTCCCTTGCCATATCCCCTTCCCTTCTTATTTTCCTGCAAAATAGATTTCTCTACCCTTATTGAATATAAATGCTATTTTCTATTTGAGCCAATTCTGATAAGAGTAAGTTCACTCATTCCCTTCTCCTCCCTTCTTCTCTTGCATTGTAAGTGCTTTTTTTCTTGCCTCTTTTATGGCAGATAATTTGCACCATTCCACTTCTCCCTTTTCATTTCTCTCAGGACTTTCCTCTCTCACCCCTTAATTTCATCATTAAAAAAAGTTGTGATTCTTTCATTTTCCACTGACACTCATGTTCTCTCTCTCTCTATATATATACATATACATATGTTTATATATATATATATAATATGTATATATATATATGTGTATATATGTATATATATATATATATATATATTCCTTCTAACTGCCTTAATAATGAGTTACAATACCATCCTCTCATGTTGGAATGTAAACAATAAACCTTATTAAATCCTTCATGATATTACTTTTCTGATTATCTCCTTATGCTTCTGCAGACTCCTGTACTTGAAAATCAAATTTCCATGCTGTTGTAGTCTTTTATCATGAATACTTGAAAACCCTCTGTTTCATTTTCCTTTGAAAGATGATACTCTGTTTTGCAGGATAGGAGATTCTTTATTGCAATCTAACTCCACTGCTCTCTGGAATATCATATTCCAAGCCCTCTGATCCTTTAATGTAGAAGCTGCTAAATCTTGTTATCCTGATTGTGGTTTTTCTGTACTTGAATTGTTTCTTTCTGAATGCTTGCAGTAATTTTCTCCTTAATATGGGAGTTCAACAATTTGGATATAATATTCCTGGGAGTTTTCATTTTGAGATCTCTTTCTAAAGGTGATTAGTGATTCCTTTAATTTCTATGTTATCATCTGAGTCTAGAATATCAGAATAATTTTCCTTGAGAATTTCTCGAAATATAATGTCCAGGTGCTTTTTTTTTTTTTTTTTTTTTTTTTTTTTTTGATCATGACTTTCAGGGAGACCAATAATTTCTCTTGGATCTATTTTCCAAGTCAGTTGTTTTTCCAATGAGATATTTCACATTTTATCTATTTTTCATTGTTTTTGTTTTTTCTTTATTATATCTTGATTTCTCATAAAGCCATTAGCTTCCACTTGTTCAATTCTACCTCCTTTTCTAATTTTCCAATTATGCTTTTTCAGGCAGTCTCTTCATTAGCTTTCTGTATTTTCTTTTGCATCTCTTTCCCTAATTTGTCTTCTATTTCTCTTACTTGATTTTCAAAGTCCCTTTTATCTTATTATATTATTATTATTATTATTATTATTATTATTATTATTATTTTTCTTTGAGGCTTTGGATGTAGGATCTTCGACTTTGTCATCATCTTCTGAGTGTGTGTTCTGATCCTCCTTGTCACGATAATAACTTTCAATGGTCAGAATCTCTGTTTACTCATTTTCCTTACTTACCAGTCCTATTTCAGTTTAGTTCCTTTGATATATTGACTTCTTTTCTGTTTCCTGAATTTTATCTACTCTAACCTTGTTTTCTCTTTGTCCATCTTCCTAGCCTAAAATTCACTACTTCTTTATTTCAAATTTTTTGAATATTCGCCTTGCTTCCAGAGACAGATTAGATGTTATCTTCTGGGTGAAGATTGTCCATATCCCTCCAATTATTTGTGCTCTTTAGCTTCTGCTTTCATCTCTGGATCTAGAACTCCAAAGGATCTCAGAGATCAATAGGAAAACCCTTTTATTTTATAGATGATGAAACTGAGACCCAGGGAGGCCCAGTATCTTGTGTAAAGTTACAGTTAGTGATAAAGTTGGGATTCCAACACAAGTCCTTTGACTATATTTTTAACCATGTAACTGTTTTCCCTGCTTATTTGATTGTTCCCTTAAAACCTGTCTCTCAATAATAGACTGCTATAAACTCTTTGAAGGCAAAGACTGGTTCATTTTTTGCATTTGAATCTGTAGTATTTACTTCAGTTCCTGGCACAAAGTAGGTACTTGCTAGATTTTTGCTTGATTGGATTATTGGCTGCTAATGGAGATACAATTTATCTCCAATGATAAGATACATTATTTGTTTTTCAGAGATCATTTAATCATAATATTTTTAGACTCTAAACCAAATCTTGGAATGTATGTAACATCTCATTATTTACCCCAGTTGTTTGTTTGGCAGGAATTGGAGAATGGCTAGATCAAGGAAGTAAACAATCAGAAGTGGTAAAGTAGATTATTACTGATATATCATATCTGTCATCTGCAAAAAAGATTATGAATTTATAAAATATAAATGCTTTTAGTTAAAATAAAGGATTCACAAGAAGCTTAATACATTTCCATATGAAAAGACATAGAAATAGGCTTGCACCATGACTGTCTGGAGGACTTAAAAATTCATAAGGACATTCCAAAAAAGCATGCATAATTCAAATTAACATAATCAGTACTTGCACTGGTAAATATTCAATTTTGCTTTAAAGCATTTTTAATTATTAAATTTGGCAAAAATCAAACACCACAAAAACTTTTTGATTTAAAAAAATAAAATGTAGTAGCACTTTATTAACTGCATGTAGATTATTAGTAGTAGTATTAGGAACTTTCTCCCCTTTCAATTCTGTTAGCATAAGCAGAGTAGGAAAGTTTTTTTTTTTTTTTAATGCTATTTTGTTCTAGTCTTTAGTGAATGGAATTTTATTCCACCCAACAGATAATTTATTAACTTCTAAGGTCAGGGCAGTATAGGAGAAAGAGCATAGGTTTGGATTCATAAGACATGACTTTGCATCTCAGTTTTACTACTTACTACTTGCTTCTTATACAGATGATTTCACTTATCTGAGTCTCAATTTTATTGCTGGAGCAGGACAATTTAAGAAGGTTGTTGATAACACATGGAGAGCAGTTGATTCTAGATCATATACAGATTAGTCCAGACTTTGGGAGGATTTAGTCTAGAATGGAGAAGTGTCAAAAGATATTTGATTGTTTTGTTTTGTTTTTGCAGATATTTGAAGGGCTATCATGAGATAAACAAAATACAAAACAAAACAAAACAAAAACAAAAGCAAAAAAACAAAAAAAAAAAAAAAAAAAACAGATAATTCTATTTAACCCAAAAGAGCAGAATCAAGAAGATAGAAATTGTCCACTTTCAAAGAGATCAATCTTGACAGGCAAAAAAATAAATAAACAAAAACAACAACTACAACTACAATAACAAGAAAAAAAGAAAAAAAAAAAACTTGGGAGGGAGTGGTTTCTCCTCAGGAGAAAAATCACTTGTCTCATATATTATAATAGGGATTGCTTTGAGGTATGGATAACACAGATTGACCACCGACTTCTATTCTAATTCAAACATTACTGTGATTCTTAGTAAAATGAGAAAAATAGATTTATTCAAAGTTAGCTAATTACTGATAGCTTGTAAGTCTCTTCTACTTTTCTTTAAAAAAAAAAAAAAGGGGGGGGATTTTTTAAAAAAGGAAGGAAAAATTGGCCTGATAAGGTTGAATCACATTGAGATTATAGAGTGCTAAAATCCCCATTTTTTTTTTTAATGGAAACAACCAAGCTATACTTCCCTGCACCTATGTAAATGAAGGTTTTTATTTTTAACCTA